>NC_046172.1:27008472-27233472 GCF_011064425.1 Rattus rattus
TCAACAGAACCAAAAGTTGGTTCTTTGAGAAAATCAACAAGATAGATAAACCCTTAGCCAGACTAATGAGAGGACACAGAGAATGTGTCCAAATTAACAAAATCAGAAATGAAAAGGGAGACATAACTACAGATTCAGAGGAAATTCAAAAAATCATCAGATCTTACTATAAAAGCCTATATTCAACAAAACTTGAAAATCTGCAGGAAATGGACAATTTCCTAGACAGATACCAGGTACTGAAGTTAAATCAGGAACAGATAAACCAGTTATACAACCCCATAACTCCTAAGGAAATAGAAGCAGTCATTAAAGGTCTCCCAACCAAAAAGAGCCCAGGTCCAGATGGGTTTAGTGCAAAATTCTATCAGACCTTCATGGAAGACCTCATACCAATACTATCCAAACTATTCCACAAAATTGAAACAGATGGAGCACTACCGAATTCCTTCTATGAAGCCACAATTACTCTTATACCTAAACCACACAAAGACCCAACAAAGAAAGAGAGCTTCAGACCAATTTCCCTTATGAATATCGACGCAAAAATACTCAATAAAATTCTGGCAAACTGAATCCAAGAGCACATCAAAACAATCATCCACCATGATCAAGTAGGCTTCATCCCAGTCATGCAGGGATAGTTTAATATATGGAAAACCATCAACGTGATCCATTATATAAACAAACTGAAAGAACAAAACCACATGATCATTTCATTAGATGCTGAGAAAGCATTTGACAAAATTCAACACCCCTTCATGACAAATTTAAATTTTCACATGTGATAGTTTGGAGGTTCAGTGATGTCGTTATCTATTATGATCCTCTTGGCTTTTCTTTCTCACTGGCAATATGCTCTCATAGCACCAACACCAAGATCTGCTTTGATCAGGGTTGAGCAAGAAGCAAGGGAGGAAACACACTAGTCTCTTTATCATAAAATAAAAACCTTAACTTCAAGAGGCCCCAGTTGACTCACTAACTAGAACTCTGGAATATTGCATACACATAGACCAAGAGCCCACTAGCTTGTTGGTAAGAACAAAGCTGAAAGTGAGTGAGAACAGATATTTGCTCCAGAAAGGGTACAACATGAACCCCAAAACACCACCAAGAAGACTCCCATGTAATCGCATTAGGGTCTGTCTCTTTATTATAAGTTTGAACTTGGGCTCTCTGTCAACCCTGACAAAGTAGGAAGGGAATGAGGAGCATCCTAGAGCCCTGATTAGGTTAATATTTTGGGGGAAAGAAAGCAACTATAGGAGTGTCCAGTCTGGCAAGAATCTAATTGTATGACTATAGTAAGTGGATAGATGTGTGCTCTGAAGCAAAACCATGAACAAGCACAAGTGGTCTGAAAGAACTTCTGAAACAGACTGATCTTAGATTGACTGTTGTTAGAAAGTAGCTAGGGAGTAATTCTGGACTACTGGCCAAGGACAAGTCACAGGGTCCTTCCTGCTGCTTGTGTGTAGCTTGAGTTCAGCTATAGGTCAAGTTTCTGTTAAAATGGAGGCTGATGCACAGATGGAGTAGTTTATGATTTTCCAGATATACACTAGGAGAAAAATTATCAAAATGCACAACCCATCTGATTATTTCAAATAATACCAAATATTTGGAGCAACCACAACTTGGAAACACTGCTGTCAGCATAATATGGCAAAACTCTTTTCATTTAATGAGTTATCTTATGTATATGTGTATGTAGTGAGTGTAAGTTTGTATGCCCTATGCATACAGATACCAGTGGAGGAAGAAGAGGTAGTCAAATCCCCTGGAACCAGAGTCACAGGCAGTTGTGAGCCCTCTGATTTGGGTGTTGAAAACTGAATCCAGGTCCTCTGAAAGACCAACAAGTATTTATAACTGCTAAGCCATCATTCCAGCTAGTAAAATCCTAGATTTCTGGCTTTCTTGAAATATAGGAAGATCTGTTCACACAAAGGACACTGCTACCCAGAAACTATTCGCTGAAGTTGGAGAGGCAGTATTATTCCTTAAATGAAGGTGATTTCTCAGTGGTATTTATTTAAGTGTGTGTGTGTGTGTGTGTGTGTGTGTGTGTGTGTGTGTGTGTGTGTGTGTGTCTGTGTGTATGTGTGTGTGTGTGCTGATAAAGGCCAGATAAAACTGTAGTTACAGGCATTTGTCCAGTGTCTGATGTGAGTGCTGGGATCTGTACTCCTGTCCTCTGATAGTGTGCTAAGAGCTTTAACTTTCTTGAGTTGAACATCCAGTCCAGTTTCTAATAAAGTAACATTTACATCTAGAAATTTTGTCTCTAAATATCTTACTAAAAGATATGTATATTGTATTCATAAAATATATTGCTGATAAAGATTCATAGTAGCAATATTTATAATACTACAAAGAAGAATAATTTGAAAATCTATTCCAGTTGAATGGAACTAAAATTGTGGTATATCCATTCAATAAAAACAAATCAATATAAAAAGAAAACTAACTATTGATAACCAAACTACATGAATGAATTTCAAAATCAGCCAGAGAAAAAGAAGTCAGATATAATTGGCATAGTATGAAATTCTAAAAATGGCAAAACGATAGTAAGGGATAAGGGGTTTCTTGGAAACAAGAATTTCTCTTCATTGTGATGTGAGGAATCTTATGAAGTAATGACAGTTTATCAATTATGCTTCAAACTTTTTGACACACCTTGGTCAAGAGAATATATATTATATATCATAGGATATCTAGATCCTGTGTGCTGTTTTTTTTTCTATGAATAGTGTCAGAATCAAAATAGTGTCATTTTTATGTAGTCTTGGTAGGTATTATTACAGCATTATACTTTTGAAAAAAATTACACATGTGAAAAACCGTGTAGACATTTTTTAATTGACACATCAAATTCTTGGTGGTGAGAGAGGATATAATTTTAATGGATTTGGATTCCCAGGGCAGCCAGAAGTTGTGAGACTAGGCTAGGCAGGAGAAAAGGAATTTGTTCAGAAAAATGAGATACCTTAGTTTGTTTCAGAAGGTTTATTAAATTTGAATTATGATCAAAAGGAATCAAGACGATGTGTGATCTGACAGAAAGATCAAAAAGTAAAGAAATAATCAGTATTTTAAAAGCTTACCTTCAGATAACAAAAATTCTTTTCCAGTGATTTCTAGACTGTGATTTTGTCTAAATTGATTATGGTAGAGAACAGATATACAGGCTTTTCTTGTGGACAGTGTTTGAGTTTGATTTTATTATGCTGAGAATAGCATCCTAGACAACATTGTAGGCTAGCTTTTCTTTATGTGAAAAACTCTTTCAAATCATCCAACCACTTGAAATCTTTGTGCTCTATGACATTGCCATCTCATTGTAAATTGTAGTTGTATGAACTTGTGTACCCAGTCAACTTTAAATGTAGTAAAAAATCTTCCATTAGAAGTTAAAAACATAGGTCAGTTGTCAGAGGGCTTGCCTAGCATGCTTGAGGCTCTAAGTTGAATCTGAAAAACCACATTAACTGGGTGTGGAGGCATATACTTTTAATCCAAACACTAGAGAGATAGATTCAGGAGGACCATAAGTTGAAGGTCATCCTCCATTATACAGCAAGTTCAAGACCATACAGTAAGCTACATGGACCCTTGTCTTAAAAAATCATCTATATTAAAAAGAAGTTATTAGGGTGCATGTGCACTGTGATTACATGATAGGAAGCAGGTTACTTGCATTTCTATGGTTATATTTTAGAACATTGGCTTTGGACAATCTTAGGAAGTAGTCATCTTTGGATGAGGTATGCTTGGACTTCAAAAAGAATGAAGGAAATGATGATGTGGTCTCTGGGAAAAGGAAAGAGGAGGACAGAGTAATGCATAGGCTTCTTCACCACATTCTGTCTTTTTACCACTGATCAAGTCATCATTGTCCCATTCTGAATCAACATATCACCCACATAGAGATTCGCTTTTCACTGACTCCAAATTGCTCAGAACCAGATAGGTTTTTATTAAAATAAATTTGCATCTAATAGATCCCTCAAACCTTCAACCCAGAATTTGCCTTCAAGGCAGACTTAGGAAAAGTAAGAAAGGGATAGGAAAAAGAAAACTCCAAAGAACAATTAATCAGATCCAAATGCATACTTTTCATAGCTCATTCAGTTTCATTAGTTTCTCATGTCTAGTATGGGGTAAGTGGCATTTAAATAAATAATATGAACAGTAATTCAACAGGCTTTTAATTTTTTCTTTTCTCACAGTATGAGAAAGTTTACTTTCTATGAACACTTATTCCCTTGCTCTCAGATAATGTGAATGAATGGATGCAAATACACATAAATAGATACATACATATAATATCATGACCACTCTTCAGTGAGTAGAGCAGTGCCTTTCTTAGGACACCATGAAGTTATCTTAAAGAACAGGATCTTTCTTATGATACCATAAAGTTATCTATCCCTTCAAGAAGATTGTACACCATAATTTATACATACATGCATATGTTCTTAGCACACAGGAAGCTCTCTCTCTCTCTCTCTCTCTCTCTCTCTCTGTGTGTGTGTGTGTGTGTATGAGTGTGTGGGGGGGGAGCATTGTATAACATACTCACATGTGTACTTGATTATTTACATTATTTTCCTGAGTTACTGTTTCTCACTTAACTTGGATTTAGAGTGTCAGCCTAAAAATCCCAGAGATCCTCCTTTCTCCACCCCTCCATGGCATTTGAGTTATACTTATGTGTGGCAACACCCTGTTTTTCTGTATATTCTGGAAAATTGAACTCATATTTCCATGCTTGTGCTGCACAGTTTCTTAATGAATAAGCCATCTGTCAAGTCCTATTAATGTTCTCTACTTAACATTATACTTGAAAGCATATGGTGGTATAGAAATCAAGAAAAGTGATGATTATAAAATGTAACAAATATGAGAATTGTCAGGTAACTGGCTGAGTCTCCCTATCTATCATGTTATCCCTGTCATATTTCTAGAACAAGTATCTCTATATTCCAAAGTGTATATGTGTGTATATTCTCTCTGTCTCTCTCTCTCTGTCTTTGTCTCTGTCTCTGTCTGTCTCTGTCTCTGTCTCTCTCTCTGTCTCTCTCTCTCTCTCTCTCTCTCTCTGTGTGTGTGTGTGTGTGTGTGTATGCATGTAGCAAAGTGTAATGAATGAAAATGAATATGGAGAAAGCTCTAAGGTACCTTTCAACCTCCACTGCCTCTTAGCTCCTAAAATCACATTTTGTTGTACATATGTGATTATCTCCAGGCTACTCAGAAAGAAATTGGTCACAATTTCAGCTTTTAGTTACCATAGGCAACAGGTAATATTGGAACATTTGAGAACTTGCTGAATTTGCTACCTATGCTTAAGGACAAACACAATTCTAAATTATTTTATCAATGCCTCTTACAATTAAAAAGAATTTAAAATATATCTAAGTCTTTTACTTGTAACCACACACATGGCTACACTATGAATTTTATGGGATATTGGCCAAATCATGTAACAACCTTTTCCAGAGTACCTCAAAAGCATCTGAAGAAATTACAATGAGCCCAAAGAAGTCTTAGTTGAGGTCACTTTCGCTCTTTCATATTAATGAACACAAGTGCACATGTATATACATATACACTGACAAGAGCAACTTAAGGAAGAAAGGGTTTATTTTAGCTCATTTCATAGTGGTGAAGTCAAAGACAATAGAAGACTGAAGGAGCCAGTCAAATCACATTTTTTACCCAGGAAACAGAGATGGATGAAGGCATGCTACTGATCAGTTCTTTTTCTCTGCTTATGCAGTCGAAAATCCCAGCCAGAAAGAAAGGTTGCACCCACAGTGGGGCAGGCTTTCCTACCTCTTTCAAGTAATACAGATAACAAGCCTAGACATACCAGAGCCCTATCTACAAGGTGATTCTAGATTCTGTCAAGTTGATAGATAACACCATCAAGGATAGTTTGTGAACATGGGAAAGAATCTCCAATTTGCACCAAAGATTATTATAGTTAATAGCCTATAGAAAAATGGCCTAATATTATGTAAAGAAAAATTGCCCATAGACTCAAAAGTGTGTCTTTCATGAATTAAGTTTGAAAAGGAGAAGATATAGACTACAAAAATATTTCATGCAGCCTTTCAAATCACAAAATGACATCTCAATGATTAACCATTTCAATTACTGTTATTTAAATATTTATTTTAATAATGTTTTTAAATACATATAAAATCACATGATATGTATAGAGAACTATTTTGATCACTTTCTCTACATTTAACATCCTACTTATCTTGGTCACTTAAAATTTAAAAAAAAATAAAATTCTCTTAAATGGTTGTGTTTAATTCTATCTCAAGAAACTATATTGTGCCTACACCCAAATCCTATGGAAAAGAGTGCTGAACTCCCAGAAGTAAAGACAATCCTGAGACCACAGGACAGACTTCCACTTTTGCCCATTTCTGCCCACATCCCTGACCCAAGAGGAAACTGCATAGTGCCTCTGGATATAGGAGTATAGGAGCTGTCAGTGACAGGAATCTGCTGGTTTCTGCCTACACCCAGAACAGACTGAACTAAACTGGTGCCACAGCTCCCTGCACCCAAATCCTGTGGTGGAGAGAGCTGGACCTTCAGAAGTGTGGACACTCCTGAGAACCCAGAGTCGACAAATATGTACTGCCCATATTCCTGACCCAAGAGGAAATTGCCTAGTGCTATCTGTGCACTATGGACACAGAGACTTAGGAGCAGTCAGGGGCAGGATCCTTTGGGTTTCTCCCTGCACCAAGAGTTGAAAACCAATCACCGGGAGTGCCTAAACACCTGAGAGCAGAGTTCTCTGTTCCCAAATCTAGCTGAAAGAAAATAGGTCTATAGGAGTGCTGACATACAGGTCTGTATGAAGGTCATGCCACTGTCAGAGACAGCAAGACAAACTAACACCAGAGACAACCTGATGGTGACAGGCAAGAAACCTAAGCAACAGAAAACAAGACTACTTGGCATCATCAGAGCCCAGTTCTCCCGCCAAAGCAAATACGGATATTCAAACACACTAGAAAAGCAAGATTTGGATTTAGAATCACGTTGTAGTATGATGATGATGATGATGATGATGATGATGATGATGATGATGATGATGATGATGATGATGATGATGATGATGGAGGATTATAAGAAAGACAAAAATAACTCCCTTAAAGAAATACAGGACAATAAAAGTAAACAAGTAGAAGCCCTTAAAGAAGAAACACAAAATTCCTTAAAAATTACAGGAAAATACAGCCAAACAGGAGAAGCAGATTGAAAAAAACTGTCCAGGTTAAAAAGTGAAATAGAAACAATAAAAGAAAACACAAAGGAAAAACAACACTAGAGATAGAAAATGTTGGGAAGAGATCAGGAATCATAGATGCAAGCATCACCAACAGAATAAAAGAGATAGAAGAGAGAATCTTGGGGCAGAAGATACCATAGAAAACATCAACACAGCCATCAAAGATAATATAAAACACAAAAAGCTCCTAGCCCAAAAGATCCAGGAAATCCAAAACACAATGAAAAGATTAAATCTAAGGAAAATAGATATAGAAGAGGGTGAAAACTCCCAACTAAAAGGGCCAATAACTATCTTCAACAAAATAATAGAAGAAAACTTCGCTAACCTAAAGAAAGAGATGCCCATAAACATACAAGAAGCATACAGAACTCCAAATAGATTAGACCAGAAGAGAAATTCCTCCCATCACATAATAGTCAAAACAACAAATGCACAAAACAAAGAATATTAAAAACAGTAAGGGAAAAAGGTCAAGTAACATATAAAGGGAGATCTAAAAGAATTACACCAGACTTCTCAATAGAGACTATGAAAACCAGAAGATCCTGGGCAGATGATGTACAGTCCCTAAGAGAAAACAAATGCCAGCCCAGGTTTCTATATCCAGCAAAACTATCAACTAACGTAGATGGAGAAACCAAGATATTCTATTGCAAAACCAAATTACACAATATCTTTCTACAAATCCAGCCCTACAAAGGATAATAGATGGAAAACTCTAATACAAGGAAGGAAACTACACCCTAGAGAATGGAAGAAAATAATGTCCTTGCAATGAAACCAAAAGAAGACAGACACACAAACATAATACTGCCGTTAAAAACAAAAGCAACAGAAAACAATGTTCATATTTCCTTAATATATACTAATATCAATGGACCCAATTCCCCAATAAAAAGACATAGACTAACAGACTGGATATGTAAAGAGGACCCAGCATTTGCTGCATATGGGAAACGCACATCAGAGACAAAGACAGACATTACCTCAGAGTAAAAGGCTAGAAAACAACTTTCCAAGCAAATGGTCTGAAGAAGCAAGCTGGGGTAGCCATTCTAATATCGAATAAAATTGGTTTTCAACCAAAAGTCATCAAGAAAAATAAGGTAGAACACTTCATATCCATCAAAGGAAAAATCCAGCAAGATGAACTCTCAATCCTAAATATCTATGCTCCAAATGCAAGGGCACCTACATAAACCAACCTTACTAAAGCTCGAATCACCCATTGTACCTCACACTATAATAGTATGAGATTTCAACACCCCACTCTCATCAATGGACAAATCATGGAAAAAGAAATTAAACAGAGATATAGAGAAACTAACAGGAGTTATGAAACAAATGGACTGAACAGATAATTATAGAACATTTCATCCTTACACAAAAGTATATCCCTTCCTCTCAGCACCTCATGATACCTTCTTCAATACTGACCATATAAACGGGCCTCAACATATACAAGAAGATTGAAATAATCCCAAGTAATTTATCAGATCATCACAGACAAAGGCTGGTCTTCAATAACAAAAATGATAGAAAGCCCACATATACATCGAAGTCAACAGAATTCTATCCAATGATAACTTTGTCAAGGACGAAATAAAAAATTAAAGCCTTTTTAGAATTTAATGAGAATGAAGGTACAACATACCCAAACTTATGGAACACAATGAAAGCAGTGCTAAGAGGAAAACTCATAGCTCTGAGTGCCTGCAAAAAGAAACAGGATAGAACATAAATCAGCAACTTGACAGTACACATAAAAGCTCTAGAACAAAAATAAGCAAATACAATCAAGAGGAGTAGAAGGCAGGAAATAATTAAACTCAGGGCTGAAATCAACCAAGTAGAAACAAAAAGGACTATACAAAGAATCAACAAAACCATAAGCTAGTTCCTTGAGAAAATCAACAAGATAGATAAACCTTTAGCCGGACTAAGCAGAGGGCACTGAGAGGGTATCCAAACTAACAAAAAGAGAAAGGAAGAGGGAGACATAACCACAGAATCTGAGGAAATTCAAAATATCAATGTATCCTACTACAAAAGTCTATATGCAACAAAACTGGAAAGTCTTAAGGAAAGGGACAATTCTAGACAAATACCTGGTACCAATGTTAAATCAGGAACAGAAAAACCATCAAAACAACCCCATAACTCCTATAGCAATAGAAGTAGTCATTAAAGTATCCCAACCATAAAGAGCCAAGGGTTAAAGGCAGAATTCTATCAAACCTTCATGGAAGACCTCATACCAATAGTGTCCAAAATATTCCACAAACTAGAAACAGACAGAGCACTACAAAATGCCTTCTATGAAGCCACAATTACACTTATACCTAAACCCACACAAAGACCCAACAAAGAAAGAGAACTTCAAACCTATTTCCTAAATGAATATTGACTCAAAAATACTCAATAAAATTCTCACAAACTGAATTCAAGAAGACATCAAAATAATCATCCATTATGATCAAGTCGGCTTCATCCTAGAGATGCAGGGAATGGTTCAATATATGGAAATCCATCATTGTAATCCACTATATATATACAAGCTCAAAGAAAAAACCACATGATTATCTTATCAGATGCTGAGAAAACATTTGATGAAATTCAACACCCCTTCATGATAAAATTCCTAGAAAGATCAGGAATTCAAGGCCCATACCTAAACAAAGCAAAGCTAACATAAAACTAAATGGAGAAAACTGTAAGCAATCTCCCGAAAATCAGAGACTAGGCAAGTTACCCACTCTCTCCCTACTTATTCAGTATAGTGCTTATTGTCATAGCCAGAGCAGTCAGACAGCAAAAGGAGGTCAAGTGATACAAAATTTGAAAGGAAGAAGTCAAAGTATCACTATTTGCAGGAGATATGATAGTATACTTAAGTGACCCCAAAAGTTCCACCAGAGAACTACTAAGCCTGATAAACAACTTCAGTAAAGTGGCTGGGTATAAAATAAACTCAAACAAATCAATAGCCTTCCTCTACTCAAAGGATAAACAGGATGAGAAAGAAATTAAGGAAATGACACCCTTCACAATAGTCCCAAATGATATAAAATACCTCGGTGTGACTCTAACCAATTAAGTGAAAGATCTGTATGACAAGAACTTCAAGTCTCTGAAGAAAGATATTGAAGAAGATCTCAGAAGATGGAAAGACCTCCCATACTCATGAATTGGCAGGATTAATATAGTAAAAATGACCATTTTGCCAAAAGCAATCTACAAATTCAATGCAATCCCTATCAAAAATCCCAATTCAATTCTTCATAGAGTTTGAAAGAGCAACTTGCTAATTCATTTGGAATAACAAAGAACCCAAAATAGCAAAAACTATACTCAACAATAAAATAGCTTCTAGAGGAATCACCATTCCTGAACTCAAGCAGTATTACAGAGCAATAGTGATAAAAAACTGAATGTTATTGGTACAGAGACAGGCAGGTAGGTCAATGGGATAGACTTGAAGACCCAGAAATGAACCCACATACTTATGCTCACTTGATCTTTGACAAAGGAGCTAAAGCTATCGAACGGAAAAAAGATAGCATTTTCAGCAAATGGTGCTGGTTCAAATGGAGGTCAGCAGGTAGAAGAATGCAAATCAATCCATTCTTATTGCCATGTACACAAGCTTAAGTCCAAGTGGATCAGGACCTACACATCAAACCAGATACACTCAAACTAATAGAAGAAAACATGGGGAAAGTCAGATCACATAGGCACGGGGAAAATTTCCCCTGAACCAATGACTTATGCTCTGGAGATCAAGAATCACAAATGGGACCTCAAAAACTGCAAAATTTCTTTAAACCAAAAGAACACTGTCATTAGAACAAAACAGAAACTAATAGATTAGGAAAAGTTCTTTAACAATAGTACATCTGATAGAGTGCTGATATCCAAAATATACAAAGAATTCAGGAAGTTAGACTCCAGAGAGCCAAATAACCCTATTAAAAATTGGGTACCCAGCTAAACAAAGAATTCTCAGCTGAGGAGTATAGAATGGCTAAGAAGCACCTAAAGGAATGCTCAACATCCTTAATCATCAGGAAAATGCAAATCACAACCCTGAGATTCCATCTCACACCAGTCAGATTGGCTTAGGTAAAAATCTCAGGTGACAGCAGATGCTGGTGAGGATGTAGAAAAAGTAGAACGCTCCTTCATTGTTGGTGGGATTGCAAACTGGTACAACCACCTTGGAAATCAGTCTGGAGGTTCCTCAGAAAATTGGACATTTACTACCTAAAAACCCAGCTGTACCACTCCTGGGCATATACCCAAAAGATGCTCCAACATGCAACAAAGACACATGCTCCACATGTTCATAGCAACTTTATTTATGATAACCAGAAATTTGAAAGAACCCAGACGCCCTTCAACAGAGGAATGGATACAGAAAATGTGGTACATCTATACAATGGAGTACTACTCAGCTATCAAAAACAGTGACTTCATGAAATTCATAGGCAAATGGATTGAACTAGAAAATGTCATCCTGGGAGAAGTAACCCAATCACAGAAAAACATGCATGGTATGCACTCACTGATAAATGGGTATTAGCCCAAAAGCTTGAATTTTCCAAGATACAATCTAAAGACCACATGAAGCTCAAGAAGAAGGTTGATCAAAGTGTAGATGCTTCACTCTGTGGAGATATATATATCTCCACCAAACCTAGATAAGATTGATGAAGCTTAGAAAGTACATGCTGACAGGAGCTGGATATAGATGTCTCCTGAGAGACACAGCCTGTGCATGTCAAATATAGAGCCAAATGCTAGCAACAAACCATTGAACTGCCAATGGGACCCACTTTGGAGCAATTAGAGAAAGGATTGAATGAGCTGAAGTGGCTTGTGACCCCATAAGAACAACAATGCCAACCAACTTGAGCCCCCAGGGACTAAACCACTACCCAGACTATGCATAGACTGACCCATGGTTCCAGGTGCATATGCGGCAGAGGATGGCCTTGTTGGGCACCAATGAATGGAGAAACTCTTGTTCCTGCCAAGGTTGGACCCCCAGTGTAGGGGAATGTTGGTGGGTTGGGAAGTGGGGGTAGATGAGGAGGGGAACACCCTTATAGAAGAAGGGGAGGTGGATGGGATAAGGTGCTTACGTCTGGGAAATTAGGAAAGGGAATAACATTTGAAATGTAAACAAAAAAATACCCAATAAAAGAAAAAATACAGTGTGTTTTCAATGTAGCAGAATATGTCCAATGGTTTTGTGGTATCAGGGAAAAGTTAAAAATAATCTATAGAAAACATTCACATTCATCTATAGAAACATCTATGGAAAAATTGAAAATGTCTATTGAATAATAATGTCATGGTTTCATGGGTGAATGTTAAAAACTCTTCATTCACATGTATAAAGACCCTGACTGACACAAAGCAATAGTGATAGTATAATACACTGAAGGGTAAGCCCTACTATTCTCCTTTGTCTTAAGAATGCAGCAAAGTAAACCATGCTCTAAAAGGAGTATATGACAAATGCATGTTGACTCAACAACACAAAAGATCCAGTTGTCCATGCATGGGCTTTGGTCCTACAGTTATTTCCTGTTTTCAGATTCTGGTCAGAAACTTCCTTCTGAAGAATATATGGCACCATAAGTCCAGGATTGTTTCCCAAATAGAATTAAAATAGTAAATTAGGAGATATATCATCATGCAAAAGTAGAAAAGTCTATGATCCTTGCAAAAGTTTAGTGTTTTATTGCGACTACAATTTTTCTATTAATAAGTCAAGTAGTGCTACTTGATCTTTAGTGGAGATTACACTGGAAAGAATGATCCTGTAGGGAATTGCTCTTCAAAAAATCCCATATGGAAATCATTGGCAACAATGCATCTTTGGCCTGTGGTAACAGACAAGTATACATATAAAATAAGAACTGTAAACAGATCAAGCTATTTTAATAGTGAAATCATTTTATTTTCCACTACCACCTCTTCAGAAAAATATACTAGACCCTTCTTACTACGTGAGGTCTGTAGCTGGAATGTGAACACTGAAGCAGTAAGTATGTTCAGTCATTGTACCTGTTTGGGTCTCAACAGGAAACAGATGGCACTTCCAAATGAGTTAACATGGAGAGCAATAAATGAACCTTTTACAGATGGATGGGCACAGTTAAAGGATTGACATAGGATGGGAGAGCCCAAAAGGATTCACAACAGTGGGAAACTGCTAGGTCTAAAAGGAAAAGAGATGCAATATCCTACTGACATTTGAGTGAGAACTACAGAAATTTGTGGTCCTGACAAAAGTTTCAGCAATGTAGCCACAGGCAAAAACCAAGACAGGGAAGGATGAGAAAGATAATTATTACACATCACTCCTTGTCATCACCCATCTATCCCTTGTCACATTATGTTTTTAAACAAATAGAGTAAAACTTCTTAACACTACTAGTAAATCATCTAGAAAGATGCAACCTTCAATGGAGTTCCCTCTGTGAGAGATGATTGGCCAAAACAGGTCAAGAATGGATGAGACCTCAAGAATGTGGCACAGATTTCAATTCAATTCCTATTTTTATGACCATGCTCAGGCTGTAAAAATGGTTCAGCAGTCAAGAGTGTTTGCTGCTCTTCAAGAGTACCTGAGTTGGGTTTCTAGAACCCACTTAGGTAACTCACAACTGCTTGTAATCTCAACTCTTAGGATCCAATGCCCTTTACTGGCCTTAATGAGTACCCCTTCCCCCAAAACACACACACACACACACACACACACACACACACACACACACACACACACACACACACACACAATTAAATCTTTTTTGGTTCTTGTTCTTTGGTTGGTTTTGGTTTGTTAATGGGTTGTTTTGAAACAGGTTTTCTCTGTATAACCATGGCTGTCTTGTAGACATCCAGATAATGTTTCATCTATAGACCAGGCTAGGCTTGAATGCAGATTCACCTGTCTTCCACGTGCTGGGATGTGCACCAATATACCTAGCTTTAAAATAATGTGTAATTTCCATTTTCTATGTTAAATGATGGTGATGCAAATGCTCTGATTTTCCTCATAAACATCTACCCTAAATATAAGGAGACTTCTCAGCAGAGTGAAACCTAAGTATAGTCATTAAGGTTTACTCTGGTTGATATCAAAAACAAGGAGTTTGAAGAGATTCAAACATAATTTGCAACTTTGTATAAACAATGATGAAAGGTTTGGGATTTATGTTCAAATTTATAGGAGGCTTCTAAAGCATTTTCATCATGCAAAATGAGCCTCATCTCTAACGGTAGGAGAAAGACAATGTTAATGCTGAGCAAGGTATGACACAAATAAAAAGGTTAAGAGCCTATGTGCAGTAAGAGAAAATGATTAAGAGACTGTAAATAGGACCCAGCAATTCTAATGATATAAATGACATATAAAAACTTAAATATAATTCAAAATAACCAAGAATATAAACATTCCAAAATGTCTATCAGTGGGTATATTGATAAGGAAAATGTGGTATATCTATATGGTAGAATATTACTTGGTCATAAAAGGAGTAGAGTACCAAATTATAGTATGTCACTGATTAGACTAAAAAACATCATTCTAAATAAAAGGAGCTGATCACAGGAAGTTTTATTTTATAGGATTCCATCTATAAAATATTCAGAAAAGACAAACCTATACAAATCAAATGTTGCCTAGGTCATAGTAACAAAAACTGCTACTGCGGTAATTTAAGAAACATAGAATGCTGGCTGCAACCAAATAAGGTGCCTTGAGAATGAAACTAGAGAAATGATTGAAACTAGTGATGCCATTGTGGTTGGCTGTGATTACTGTAAAATTCTGCATTTCACCCATCTTTGCTATCCTGCTACTTAATGATTGTTCAGTTGGAAAAATATCTCCAACTTTGGAAGATTTGTTATCCTTGCTGACAATGGCTTCAGACAAAATTGTAGCTTCCTGGTGACGTGAATGTACAGAATGTTTGCAAATTTTCTGGGATCAGAATAGAGCCTTTGAATACCTGGGGAATCAGCACATATGCAGCCACCAAACCCAGACAATATTGCTGATGCCAAGAAGTGCAAGTTGACAGGCGCCTGATATAGCCGTCTCCTGAGAGGCTCTGCCAGAGCATGACAAATACAGAGGAGAGTACTCACAGTCAACCACTGAACTGAGAAGAGGGTCCCCACTGGAGGAGTTAGAGAAAGGACTGAAGGAGCTGAAGGGGCTTGCAACCCCATAAGAACAACAATACTAACCAATCAGAGCTCCCTGGGACTAAACCACTACCCAAAGACTATACATGGACAGACCCATGGCTCCAGCTACATATGTAGCACATGATGGCCTTGATGGGCAGCAGTGGGAGGAGAAGTCCTTGGTCCTGCCAAGGCTGTAACCCCCAGTGTAAGGGAATGTCAGAGTGGGGAGGTGGGAAGGGGGAACACCCTCATGGAAGCAGGGATGGGGATGGTATAGGTGTCTATGAATGGGAAACCAGGAAAGGGCATAACATTTTAAATATAAACAAATCCAATAACAAAAAAAGTCTACCTTAATATCTTAGACTGAACTTTATGAAGATGCCAAGAACAGGTATCTGCAATCTATTAAATGGGATGCTCTTCATGTTTGTCAATCTATTTTTTTAACAATACTAAATGTATTTGCATTCTAGAGTTAATAATCCTTTTCAATATCTAATATTGTGACATTTGGTATCCCTCGGGGAATGTTTGAGTTGGGAAGTCCCCTAAGGTATCTTTAGAGCCAAGAAAATGTCAGTGTTCTTTCTGCTTTTCCCCTTGAGTCACAATAAAATCCCAGTTTTGATTAGTTGTTTAGGTGACACCTAGTCTTGTTTTCATGGAGTTTGTTAAAACAAGTAAGAAGAGCCCGTTTTCTCAGACCTGTGAAATACATGGAGTGATAAGAAATTTCAGTCAGGCTGTATTTTCCCTTCCAGGACATGGAGTTTTCCAAGTAGCACAATACCCCCTAAGGGATGGTTGAACCTTTCAGCATATGGCTAGCTAAGCTGTCTTCTGCTGGGTTATCAGTAGATCGACTGGAAGGTCAGAAGCCACAACAAAAACATGAGAAGGCTAAACTGGGAGTTCAGACTTAGAAGGTAACTTAAGAATTTAAAATAGGACCAGGGGCCTTTTAGAGCAGGATAAAAAAGGGGGAGACACTCTTCAGGCACTGTTTCTCTTTTGACAGATTTTCTGTTTCCTTCTCTCTTCTAAGCATTCAGAATTGTGTACCTTTCTGATAGAAAATTTGGTCAATGTGTGTATATTTTTGGCAGCTGATAGGCAGAGGGAGTGAAGTTCTCCTCCATAGTACCTTCCTGATTCTAGGCTGAAACAAGAGACATATAATTTAAAGGAAGATATTTCCTACTGTTAAGTAATATTGAGGGAGATGTTTGGAATTACCTGTCTAAGGTAAGAGTTCTGAGGAAAAAGTGTCAGATATATGCTGCTCTCTAAGGTAGCATTTACTGTGAGATTTAATAGTACAGAAAAGTGGGGGTGGCAAGGACTTTTCCACATAATTATTAATTAGAATATCCTCTTTGTAGTATCTTATGGTATCCCCTTGAGAGTTAACCTTTGAACAACTCAGAAAATTCCTTCTTTACATATTTTTATCAGGCTTATTTATTTTTTTATGTATATGAGCACTTTGTCTGCATGCATGTTTTGTGGCCACCACGTGTATGCCTGATGCCTGATGAGGTCAGAAAAAGATGTCAGAGACCCCGAAACTGGAATTATAGACACTTGTGAGCCACTGCATAACTATTGGGAATCAAACCTGTGTCCTCTGTAAGAAAAACGCTCTTAATTGCTGAACCATCTCTCCAGACCCTACATAGATTTTTAAAATTCTACTTTGCATTGCAAATAGAGTCTCATTCTGCTTCTTTTTAAATAAGACAAGCTAAAATATGGCATATTAGATTGAATAGAATATAATTTTTCATTTTCCTTTACCTATAAATAAATCTTCAGGTCACACCTTCCCCTGCCCCCACCCCCCACTTTTGACACTAAGAAGACATTTCTGAGGCTGGACACCTGGGTAGCAAGGGAACAGGATACATTCCATACCTCATGATAAAGCACTGAGTAAAATTGGATTACTGGATTGTTATTAGAGAGGAGAGTTAAGAGGCAGATGAAAGCCAACTCAGCTTTCTCATGCTGGGTTTGAAGATCTTAGAGCCTGAAATAATATGTCTTAGTTCCAAATCAACTTACTAGGGAATTATTAAGAGAAGATAAGTATAGAATGATATGTTGAGAGGACTTCATGGGCAATAATATCACCGGGAAGTCTGGGTATAGAATTTCCGCATTCATTTATATGTGTTGTTCTTGTTGTTGTTGAAACCATGCCTAGCCATTACTATATACTGTGATTATTTTGTGAAGTTCCAGTTGAGATTTAATTGACAAGCAATATTTTCAAAATACACAAGTTGATTAGTAAATTCACTAATTGAACACATTTGTTTCTTGGAGTAAGAATGTTTCTGAGCTGAAATATGCACCTTTAACATGTATAATCAATATATTTTCCTATGCAGGAACATGTTTTTGGAGTTCGTACTTTAACTTAACATATTAAATCATATGGTTTTGAAAATAAAATATAAACATTGCTACAAATGTCCCAGAGATCCTCTTTTTCATTGTTTTAGTTCTTTGTGAAATCCATGTATTTACCACTCGATGATTCTTCCTTTGTGTTCTCTTTTTTTTTAACCCATGAAGTCCAATTTGTTCGGCCTATATACCATTAGGAGTGTGACCTACACTTGAACCATATCAACCTACCAAGGTCTGCACTGTTTTAGAAGACTGAATCTCCTAGCAACTACCAGTCTCCAATAGCTCCTTACCTAGTGGCTGGCACTTATTCTCAACTCCTGTCCCATGTTGGATTTTTTTCCTGGCTTGTGCTTTCACAGATCTTGTGCATGCCATTTCTTCTACTGAGATTTCATAGGCATAACTGCCCTGATGTGTCTACAAAATACTGTTTCCTTTTAATCAGCCACTGTCTTTAGCTCTTACCATCTTTCAACCCTTTCTTCTGCAATGGTCCTTGAGCCGTTGCAGAGGTAGGGAGGATGATATAGTTGTGCTGTTCAGGGCCGAACATTCTATAATGTGTTATTCTCTATACCCAAACCAGTTGTTGATCCAACCTAGGCTTAGACCAAACATGGTTCAAGGTAGTAGCTCTCTAGTCTGTGGGTCACTGGTTACAGCAGAAGCTCATAGCATTGTAATGACACAGTGCCATGATAATTTTGAGAAGGATACCATCTCAGGATTCTTAATATCTGTGAAAACTTTTTGTCATGTAAGGTAATATTCACAGATTTGAATATTAGGAGATGAATGTCTTTGGCAGAGGTATGAGGCATTTGTCTTGTTTGTTAGCAAACGAGAGCTATTTTCATTAGGAAGAGCTTTCATTGGCTTAAAGTTTAAAGGGATACATTCCATCATATTACAAAAGGCATGATTCCAGGATCTTGAAGATCTTGAGGAGACTGGTTATCAGGAAGCACACACAGAGAGATGAATGTTAGTGCTTAGCTGACTTTCTCCTCTTTATTTTTTCTGGGACATCACCCTGTGCACAGGTTCCATCTGAATCAGGTTACATATTTCCTATTCAGTTAACCCAGTATAGATAATACCCCCACAGATATACCTAGAGATTTGTTTCTATTCCAAATCCTATCAAGTTGACAATCAAGATCATCACAGGAGGAATATAATTTTGCATAATGGAAGGCCCACTAATTGAAACCATAGCTATGTATTGATGGCACTAAAGTGGTTCATTTATTCCTGTGTATCACTGAACCTGTTTAACTTGTTTTGTTTTCCTTTTGATTTTGGTTACTATGACTTTTGGTGGTAAGCTCGATGTTCGGTTCTAAACACTATGCTTCACTTTACTTTCTTTTTCTCTGCCATCTTTATTTAATTGGCTCTATTAGTTTATATCACTTTATGTTGTTTTTGAAACATAAAAAGTATATACAAATCTATACATTTAGTGTTAATCCCTAGATCTCCTGATTTCTGATCTCTTACCTTCCATCTTCCAATTCAATATTTTTCTTACTTGTTGTCCAAATCCCTGACTCCCTCTGCTATATATCTGACTTCAATTTTCTTTTCCTATTATTCTCACAGCTGTCCCTAGCCATTCTGCAATCCATTGCCAATTTCGCTCAATGAAGTATGCATGAAGAGTTTACCCTCCACCCATTAGGTAGATTCTGCTAAGATCCTTTGTGCTGTGATAAATTAACTGGGCCTTGAACTCTTGGTCTGCTTACCCGTGGAAGAAATATCTTCTGAACTGATTTCAAATGCACTTGACTCATTAAAGTACTTGAACAAATTGCCCTAGAATCTCCAGTAATAACCACACACCTCTGGGAGATGAATAATATTATCCATATGTTATAAGAGGAAATACTGATTCAAAGAACAGAGAAAGAGGCACAGATTCGATTGCTTTAAGAAAATTATCTTGGTTTTAGATGACTTAGATGGATGAATCCCTCTTAATTTTCCCTTTTATCAGTGTACCCAATTATTTTGGGGATGGTCTGACAAAATAATTTTGTTAGCCAAATTAAAATATATATATTTCAGATATCACATTTCAACATACTCAAAAGAGTACAGACTTCAATGCCAACTTAAGAAATGTAATGATTTACATTGATATATGTTGAAATATTTTGTAATTAAGCATATACATGTATGTATATATGCAACTTATGTTCTTATAGAATGAATATGTGTGCATAGCCACATTATACTCAACTTCTGACAGTGCTTCAAAGACTAGCTCAAATATCCTTGCAATGAGAGTACATTATTTGTAATCTCTTTCTCATTCAATTTTAAGAACATTTTATTTGTACTCTTCTCATCTTGTGTATCATCTATATATGCACAAGTGTATGTATAAATATAATGGTTATGTAGTACAAATCTATTTGCTAACTATCTGCACCTTCTTTCCTGTTCAAGTTCTAATGTGCATGATGGTTTAATGAGTCCCCAAACAATGCTTGGATCTCCCACAAGGCTACAATTTACTGTGTAACTACAATTTCAATATAGTTCATTAATGGATAACTGACCAAATGAACAAGAAAGTGATTAAATAAAGCCATAAGATTGTTTAAACTGGGGGGTCAAGCTCATAGCAGTCACCTAGTGTAGAAGGGAACAGTCAAGTATGTCATGTACTCTAGATTAAGCAAAGACTTTTAAGGTTTGGAAAACTAGAACAACTTGGAACACATAGTTTTGTCCTGACTTTAGGCTGATACCTAGCACAATTTAATGATAAGATACTTGCTCTACTTAAGCCATTTCATCCTTAGAAAAAAGCATGAGATGTATAAATTAACATCTTTTTTAAAATGATAAAATTAAAAACTCACAACAAATTTTAGTGGGCCATCTTGCCAAGACCATTTGTCTACCCCAGTCTGATGGCCATGTTCTACTCATTAGATGACACTAATGGGACCAAGGTATATGATCTATATAATGAAAATATAGACTCAGAGATTTTGATTCACAGAGATATATCAAAGTTATTTAAATTATATATTTGCTTAGCATGTTAAGATTAACAATACCTGTCAAGCATTCTTTAAAATGCATGATTGTTTTCTAGATTTAATGTCTTGGTTTGCCCAGTTTATAATAATGCTATCTCATCCTCTCCAGTAGGTGAAAATAGAGGAGCATTCTACCACAGTTGTCTTCTGATGTACATTATATGGTATGTTTAAGTATATTCTGTGTTTAATCTGTTGAGATGAATATTTTACATAGTCTTATTTCATAGTCATAATATTTCTGGAGGTAGATATGATTTGTGCTTTGTAAATGAAGAAACTAAGCCTCAGAGCCATTAAGTGATTTGTTGAAAATTCTCAATGAATGGGCTGGATAAGTAGCTTTATAGCTAACATACTTGTTGTGCAAACATGAAAACTATGTTAGATCTCTAGAACTTTCATATGTGTGTGTGTGTGTGTGTGTGTGTGTGTGTGTGTGTGTGTGTGTGTGTGTGCCAGTATGGTGATATATACTGAAAATTTCAGTGTTTTGGGGAATAGACAAAGCTGTATTCCTGGGGCTTCCTGGCCAGCCCTCCTTTTTCTTTTCTTTTAAAAGTTTTATTTATTTTATAGTTTTCCCACCTTCTCCATTCTCCAGTTCCCCAATACCTCCCCTCACTACCACACCCCCAGACTCCCAGCTTTTTTCCACTCCTATTTCTCTTCAGAAAAGGGCTGGCCTGAATGAATATCAACCAACCAAGTGTCAGGGGTAAGCTCTATCTCTTGGCATGGGTCTTAAGCTGAAGAAATCATTGGTTGGCTAGTCCCACAATGTCTGTACCACTTTACCTCAGCACATCTTGTAGGTAAGGCAAATGGTTTGCTGTGCCAATCCCTCCACTGGAAATCTTGCCTAGTTATAGGAGGTGGTTATTTCATGTTCCACAATCCCCCATTTCTAGGAGTCATGGCTAGGGTCACCCTCATAGGTTCCTAGGAGTTTCCATTGCCCTAGGTTTCTAGCTTGTCCCAGAGATGCCCCTGCTCCAATTCCAGTTGTCTCTCCCAGTCTATTTTCCCTTTGTCCTCCCAACCCCTGATCACTCCTGTTCCCATCTCCACCCCTAGCCGCAGCCTGTTTCCTCTCTTCATACACCCTTTACACCTATTCTGTTCCCATTCATCACTGAGGGATTTACATGTCACTTCATTGATCCCTCCTTGTTACTTAGCTTCCTTGGGCCTGTAGATTGCAGCATGATTATCATTTACTTTATGACTAGTATCCATTTATAAGTGAGTATGCACCATGCTTGTCTTTCTGGGTCTGGCTTATCTCACTTAGGATGATATATTCTAGATCCATTCATTTGCAGGTAAATTTCATGATGTCCTTGTTTTTAATAGTTGAATGGTACTCCATGGTATAAATATACCTTATTTTCTTGATCTATTGTTTGGTTGAGGGACATGTAAGTTGTTTCCAGTTTCTGGCTATTCAAAAAGAGCTGCTAGGAATATAGTTGAGCAAGTGTCCTTGTGGTATGGTAGAACATCATTTGGGTATAAACCCAGAAGTGGTAGAGCTGAGACTTGAGGTAAACCGATTCCCAGTTTTCCAAAATCAGCCCTCCTTTCTTTCTTTACGAATCAAAGTTTCTAGTGGCTCTCTCAAAAAACAAGATGGATAGCTCCTGTAAAACAATAGTAGACATTGACCTCTTACCTGTGTATACCCATGCATATGTACACACACACACACACACACACACACACACACACACACACACACACACACACACATTCTCCCAGTCCCTCTTCCTCTCCCTCTCCCTGTCCCTCTCTTTCTCTCTCTTCCTCTCCCTCCACACCACCCCCTGTCTGGAAATGAGCAGTAAATAAAGAAATAAACAAAACTAACCTAACTCAGTTCATCTGCTTACTTTTAACTACTCTGCTAAAATCAGAAATGAAAAGGGAGACTTTCTGTACTTTTATGTATGCATTGAGTCTATGTTACTCGGTGTTTAAAGAGTCATCTGTTTCTGACCTTTAGTATACGACAATATCAGGAAGTTCCATAACTAAGCCACTAAGCTCTGACACAATCAAGGAACCCATTAGTCTATTTCCTTTTCTGTCTATTTCACTTTGCCTGTTTCTGCTTGTGTATCTTTGTCCTTCCTGCTGTCTGATGGATCATTCTCCACGTTGTTTTTCTTTCTCTGACCACAATGTAAAATTAATGTGATACAGATGCTCTTTGGCTTATGATGGGGTTATTTGCTGATGAAATCATCATAAGTTTTAACTATCACACACCCATTATCAAAGAGATTAGTTCTACAGCAGGCAACAGAACATACATTGTTCACCCTTTTGATTACGTGGCTCACTAAGGACTGCAGTTCACTGAATTTACTCAGAATCAATGGTGGATTACATTACCTGGAGAGATAGAATAATGAGTGAAGACTGACAGATATCTAAAAATCACCTTCTAACTTGGCTAGTGAAATTAATGTATTTCAGATTCAGTGAGAGATCTTGTCTCAAAAAACAAAGGTGGAGGAAAATACTAATTCTGACCTACACATTCATATATAGACAAGCATGCACAATTGTATGCATACATGCCTACACCCACAGTAATAAGCTCATATACTACGTATTTGCAACACAACCACACATACCTCCCCCAACTCCACCTCCACACCTACATATACACACCCAGGAGGGAAGGAATGTCAGGGATTATACCATATTTCCTTAGTCTAGAAGCTATACTAAAAACTCTAAATTGTAAGACTGCTTTCTACTGAGTGTATACTGCTTTGTACAATCATGTAGCCAAATTTCTGAATTGATTCATTGTAAGTCAAACTGCTGATTACTGCATTTAGTTTGGTTGTTCTTATGTATTTAATCACTTTTTAATGTTTGAATAATGTTAAATGAATGAAAATGTTAGCAAGAATGTACAGAAAATTCCACATTTCTTCACCTAGCCGTTACTAATGCCAGCATCTTGCATTATATGGTACATTCTTCAAAATTTAAGAAATCCAAGTCTGTTACTTTATTACTTTTAACTAAATGTTGAACTTTATTTGGATTTCTACAGTTTCCCAACAATTATCCTCTTTCTGTTCTAGGATCCCATGCAAAGCAACATACTGTGTATTTAGCTCTCTCATTTCCCACATTCCCTGCAGAAACACGACAATATGCCTTTCTGTCTTTGACTTTGTAACACCGTGCTAGTTCTGAGGAGAATTGGGCAGGTATTTTTTATAATAATTTTGTTGTTTTTCCATGATTAGATTGAGACCATAGGCTTGAAATAGTATTCTGGGGAGGATAAGAGCCTTTTTTATTACATGATAAAGGGATGTATGCTATGCAAATTACTTGTCATTCATGGCATATCCATGATTTTCAATACTATGAAATTCACGTTGTCTATCCTTCAAAAAAAGGAGGGGCTGAGACGCCTTATGTTGCTTCAAAAAAAATTCATTCAACCTTTATTTTAGTTACTTTGATTTTCACATATATATGACTATGTCTGGCACACAAAAATTTATGTAATATTCTTTGATTAAGAGGTAGGTACCTTTTTATCTGATTCTACTCTCACACATACTATATGAATCAGGGTACCTGGGTGAGATAAACAAATTGTCCACTGTCTAGAGGCTAATTATTTGATAGTTCAACCAACCTTTACATATTACAAATATAAAGAGTTCATTAAATATAACTCTAGAGTGCTCAGCTAATAAAAGTACTTGTCTCTCAAGCCTAGCAACCTGAGTTTGTTCCCAGGATCCTCATAATGGAAGGAGGGAAGCAACTCTTACAGGTTATCGTCTGACTAACACACGAATACAATGATACACATGCCCAAACATATACACAGAAGCACAATAAGTAAGTTATAAAAATGTATGATAACTCTGAGGGCTTGAGCTTGGTATTTCATTTCTGTAATCATAGAAGTAATGAGACTAAAACAAGATAGTGAACTCAAAAACAAGCTGAGTTGCAAAGGAATTCTTCCCTATCTCAAAAACCTATCCCCTTCACGAATATATCTCTGATCATTCTAGGTTTTCATTTGGTTTTAAACAACGCTAACTAGGTGAGAACAAAGTATTAGGAACTAGGATATACAGACCTTGGGAAATGGCGGTGCAGTTTATAATTACCATTAGAAAATTACTCCTTTCTTTTGTTGTTTGAAGTTTTTTCCTGCTGTCATCATTTGCCTTCTTATTCTTTTGCCGTCTTTTCTTTTTCTTTCAAAGCTTTCAACCTCAACTTCATCTAGAAACATCTGCTTAGGCAAATGGAAAGAAGAAATCATTTTAAGAGTTGTAATTTCATTTTTTGTATGTGTGTAGTTTGAAGAATTTTTATGCTTTGCTCACAAGGCTGACTATTCTATAACTTAAAAAATGCAAAACAAAGAGAATGGTTTAAAACTCCAAATTGCTTATCTGCCACTGCAGTGTGACCTGACTCTTAGTTCCTATTGTTTTCTACTTTGCTTGTTCATCATTATACAGTCATTCAGAAGGAAAGAGAAATGTCATGTTAATCCTTTGTCTTGATAATTTTTCACTAAAAAGAACTTGTAGGGGTCAGAGGATAAAAGAGCTTGCCACCAAGGCTTAGGGTCTGACTTTCATCCCAGAAACCACAGGGTGGAAGGAAAGAAAAGCATGCTACCATAAATTGTCCTTTGACTTCCACACATTCACCTTGACATTGGAAGCAAACACACACACACACACACACACACACACACACACACACACACACACAAAAAAAAAAAACCGCACATGCTCACACTCATACACACACAATCTCTAAATGGATAAATAAATAAAATACAGATAGATCATAGATAAACAGATAAATATATAGATACATAAATATAAAGATACATGTGAAAATCCAAAACTTCAAAAACAGAAGGTACAGATCACCTTCTCTCTAAGAGTGGCAGTAGGACTTTATGAAATTCCTAGGCAAATGGATGGAACTGGAAAATATCATCCTGAGTGAGGTAACTCAATCACAGAAAAACATACATGGTATGCACTCATTGATATGTGGATGTTAGCCCAAATGCTTGAATTACCCTAGATGCACAGAACACATGAAACTCAAGAAGGATGACCAAAATCACGAATGCTTCCTCCTTCTTTAAAAGGGGAACAAGAATACCCTTGGCAGGGAATAGGGAGGCAAAGTTTAGAACAGAGGCAGAAGGAACACCCATTCAGAGCCTGCCCACATGTGGCCCATATACAGCCACCAAACTAGATAAGATGGATGAAGCAAAGAAGTGCAGGCCGACAGGAACCGGATGTAGATCTCTCCTGAGAGACACAGCCAGAATACAGCAAATACATAGGCGAATGCCAGCAGCAAACCACTGAACTGAGAACGAGAACCCCATTGAAGGAATCTTCGAAAGGACTGAAAGAGCTTGAAGGGGCTTGAGACCCCATATGAACAACAATGCCAAGCAACCAGAGCTTCCAGGGACTAAGCCACTACCCAAAGACCCTTGGACTGACCCTGGGCTCCAACCTCATAGGTAGCAATGAATAGCCTAGTAAGGGCACCAGTGGAAGGGGAAGCCCTTGGTCCTGCCAAGACTGAACCCCCAGTGAACGTGATTGTTGTGGGGAGGGTGGTAATGGGGGAGGATGGGAAGGGGAACACCCAAAAAAGAAGGGGAGGGGGAGGGTAAGGGGGATGTTGGCCTGAAACCGGGACATGGGAATAATAATCGAAATGTAAATAAGAAATACCCAAGTTAATAAAGATGAAAAAGAAAAAAAAATCTGTAAAAAATAAAAAGAGTGGCAGTAGGTTTAAATTTCAGATAACAGGTTCATGCAAAAAATATGAACAATTCTAGTACTTTGTCTTCATTTGGTTCAAAAAACATAATGAAAACCATGGCTGACAAGACGAGCTTTTGCAGGGAATCAAACACCTGAAAATCAATTTAAAAGAGAATTTAAAAGATAAATTCCTCAAGACAATTCAAACACTACAGTAAATTTGGCACTGGGTACTTGGATACAGGATTGCCAAGGAAAGGTTTCTTAAGATAAGCATTTGTGTTTCAAATTTCCCCCACTTGGCTCTTTATGATAACAGCTTTCGTAAATAGCTTAGCAGTTGAAACATTTATTATTGGAACAGAAATGCAATTACATGCAGATGTTGTCCTGTGATTCATTGCTTTGTGCTACATACATTTTCAAGTTGGAGGAAGAACAAGCAGGTCATCCAGTAAATGCTGCAGGCTGGGCTTCACTTACTCTCCTGACTTGCATTATCTAATCTCTGTTATGAGTGTTGCCACAATCTAGGCCTCTATGGCCCTTCATGGCAGCATGTTTCCTTGTGCAATTTCTCCAACTACCGTCAAAAATTTCTTTTCATCCAACACAAACGGTCTTTACTTAATTCAAACCTGGTTCTTTTTCCAACATTCCTGACCCAAGGCATACAAAATGACCACCACATTTATTTTATGTTATTTTTTTACGTTTTCATTGTTTTCTACTTTTTGTTTAGGTAAATTTAAGGACTTAAGGGTTGTTTTTGTTTTGTTTTGTTTTGTTTGGGTTTTTTTTTTGCTTTTGGTTTTGCTTTTCTATGAATTAATTCTGTTGAAGATATACAATGGTCAGAGGTATAAGGGGAAGTATAATGGGAAAATTTATATGGAACCTGAGTTAGAGTGGACAATCATGTCAGTAATGGTTATCATGGTAAGCAATATACTAGAGAAGACATTTGCATTGAACCTTAGGTTTGAGGTGCTAGCAATGAGAATAGCTGATGAATCATTTTTATGGCTGCTGTAACAATGCATTACAAAGTTAGTGGTTCAAAATAGGTCATTTATATTACCTTACAGTTGTGAGGATCAGAAATCCAACACAAGTTTCATTGGCTTAAAGTCGAGGTGTCAGCTGAGCTCTGTTTCTTGTGTGTATCTTCTAGGAGAAAATGTGGTCTCTGGCCTTTGCCAGATTTTAAAAATGACCCAGATTCCTTGGACTGTAGCGCTTTCTTCCATATTGGAACCATAACTATTTAAGAGATTGGCTTATACGATACTGTTTGGTACTTCAGCAATAAGTAGAGAGGCTGAGAAGCTGATAGCTACTCTGGCCATAAGACTGGATGTTTCAGCAGCCCTGATCTGGGCCTTCAGTCCTGAAGGATTCCTGAAGACATGATCATCTTTAATCTACATTAATCAGGAGAATTTTTTTTAACTTCAAAATACCATTCAATAATTTTTGTTCCAGGTGATACATAAAACAGTACAAATTTCCAGTACAAATATCATTAGAATATACAGATTCAATACAAGCCATAACTATTTACTAGATAACACTACATTTTCGTAAGTATCAAGACTTACCGTATTTATCAAAATATCTGTGAGAATGCATTTTTGTTCATCATATTTTAAAACCTCATCTTCTTTTGCCTTTTATATTTTTAAATTTTAATTATTTTATTTATCTACATTCCAGAAGTTGCCCCCCTTCCTCATTTCCCCTTCCCAAGTTCATCATCCCATCTCCCCTGGTACCTCCTTTGCCTCTGAGTGTGTACTCTCTGACTCTACCACACCCACCTCATTCTCACCTTCCAAGAGCATCCCTTTTCCTTAGGTGATCCAGTTTCCACAGGATTAAGTGCTTCATCTCCCACTTTGGCCAGCCAAGACAGTCCTCTTCTACCCATATGCCCTGAAGCACAGACCTACCCATGTATGCTTATTGGTTTGTGGCTTAGTCTCTGGGAGTTCTGACTAATGGGTCCTCATTAGTTGCCACTGTTGTATTCCTATAGGGATGTAATCCCCACTCAGCTCCTTTAGTCCTTCCCAAAACTCTTCCATAGGGGTTCCTGACCTCAGTCTAATGGTTGGCTGTAAGTATCTGCATTTGTCTCAGTCAGCTGTTGGTGGGACTCTCAGAGGACAGCCATGCCAGGCTACTGTCTGCAAGTACAATATTGTATCAGTAAAACATTCAGTGTTTGTTGTATGCACATGGGATGGATCATAAGTTGGGTCATTCTCTTGATGATCTTTCTTTCAGTCTTTGCTCAATTTTTCTTCCTGGATTTCCTTTGACTGGAGCAATTCTGGATCAAAAATTTCGAAGATGAGTGTGTGGTCCCCTGCTTCAACTGGGGGTCATGTCTATCTACTGGAGAAACCACAATTATACAGGAGAATCTTAAAGATGATTCATTTTTTAATTACTTTTATATACAACCTAAGTATTGTTTATCATATAGTACAATCTATTCACAGAATGTGTGAGTTGGGACAGGCACAACTTTATGAAGTCAGTTTTCTGCATATGACAGCAGGGTGTACATTAAAGACTTTGGCAACAGCATATGTTAATTTCCCTCCCATCTGAACAATATGAATATGTTGGAGATAGAGGATTTCCAGTATGAGCACGTGCAGTGCTACAATATTAATTTGGATGACTTGCCCAGAACAGATTGAGAAGAATGCTGGAGCCATAGGAAAGAAATTATGTTGCATCCTAAATGTCTTAATCAAGAAATAGCATAAGCTCATGTATGCTGTTACAAGACATTATTTTTTATATTTCTTTGACTGTAGACTATAAAGAAAGTATGGCAGTAATAGAATAAAACAATTAAGCTATTAGGATAATCCAATTCCCAAAGAGGATGATATTGTTACCTTGAGGATATTTGATGATGTCTAAAACATTTTCTCTTGTTATTATCTAGAATACGAGTACAACTGGTAAATAGATGCTATAGATGCTGTTATTTTACATACTTTCTAATATAGGAGATGGACAAATAACAATGAATTTTCTGGCACAATAAGGCTGACATAGTGAAATTCATCTGGGAAGGAGGTGCCACTACCTTGCAGTAGAATTAAGAGTACAAGTATTCTTAGAACTGGTCATCATCAAGGTTCAGGAGGATTTGGACATTCATTCATGACTATGCTTCAGGCTTCAGAGTTTTATTAACAGGGAGAGGCTGTGGTTGACTATGAACCAAGTTGAGTTAAAGCCTAAGGATCTATGGAGACCACTTGGGGAAAGGATGTAAGATGGCGTGTGGAATGCCAGTCTTTGCTTGCAGTAATCCTCAAATAATTCATCTCAATGTATCACATACAAGTAGAAAACTACGAGAGGTTTCTTGTAAAGGAAAAGAGTTTTAGTCGAACAGGGAGGGAATGACAGAAAAATAGGGGTATGTGTAAAAGTGATTAAAAATCATTATAGAAATGTATGAAAACATCGAAGAATGTAAGGAAGAACACACCACCCAACATCTACATGTGGGTATTGTGTTTATTATTGCACTCATTTTCCCTTCTTTAGGAAAAACTTCTTAGTCGTTGCATTCCTGTGACTATGCCATTGCATACTGGCATTTATCAAGCTCTAGGACTGGAGACTTTAGGTATCTAATGTATCTAATTATTTTTATTTTTTATTTTTATTGGATAATTTTTATTTACAATTCAAATGTTATTCCCTCTCCCAGTTTCTGGGACGTAAACTCCCTATCCCATCCCCCTTCCCTTCTTCTGCAAGGATGTTCCCCTCCACAACCACACCACCCTTCGCGCCTCCCCAGTATTCCCCTACACTGGGGGCCTAGCCTTGACAGGACCAAGGCCTTCTCCTTCCATTGGTGCTCAACAAGGCCATTCTCTGCTACTTATGCAGCTAGGGTCAGTCCAAGGTCTTTGGGTAGTGGTTTAGTCCCTGAGAACTCTAGTTGGTTGGCATTGTTGTTCTTACGGGGTTGAAAGCCCCTTCAGCTCTTTCAATCTGTTCTCTAATTCTTCCACAGGAATCCCATTTTCAGTTCAATGGTTTGCTGCTAGCATTCACCTCTGTGTTTGACATGCTCTACGTGTGTCTCTCAGGAGACAGCTATATCTGGCTCCGGTCAGCATGTACTTCTTAGCTTCATCAATCTTGCCTAGTTTTGGTGGCTGTATATATATGAGGTATAAACCCATGTGGGGCAGACTCTGAATGGCCATTCCTTCAGTCTCTGCTACAAACTAGCCTCCATATCACCTCCTATGAATATTTTTGTTCCCTCTTTTAAGAAGGAGTGAAACATCCACGCTTTGGTTGTCCTTCTTCTTGAGCTTCATATGGTCTATGGATTGTATCTTAGGAAATTCAAGTTTTTGGGCTAATATCCACTTATCAGTGAGTATATACCATGTGTATTTTTTGGGTTATCTCACTCAGGGTGATATTTTCTAGTTCAATCCATTTGCCTATGAATTTCATGAAGTCATGGTTTTTGATAGCTGAGTAATATTCCATTGTGTAGACATACCACATTTCTGTATCCATTCCTCTGTTGAAAGGCATCTGGGTTCTTTCCAGCTTCTGGCTATTATAATTAAGGCTGCTATGAACATAATGGAGCATGTGTCTTTGTTGTATGTTGGAGCATCTTTTGTGTGTATGCCCAGGAGAGGTATAGCTGGGTCCACAGGTAGTGCAATGTCCAATTTTCTGAGGAATCTCCAGACTGACTTCCAGAGTAGTTGTACTAGTCTGCAATCCCACCAATGGAGGAGTGTTCTTCTTTCGCCTTGCCAGCATCTGCTATCACCTGAGTTTTTGATCTTAGCCATTCTTACAGGTGAAGTCTCAGGGTTGTTTTGATTTGCATTTCCCTGATGACTAAGGAACATTTCTTTAGGTAAGTGTCTAGTTCTTTCCATTTCTTTCACCATTATCCTGAAATTTGACAAGTGACATCTTGTCTCCATCTTCACCTGAGTCTAAATATGACATTTGATTTATTATCCCTAGCTAATTATAAAGAATTTGAGAAAAAAACATTAAAACAGTGGTGTGACTATATCTACTTCCTAATATTTTCTTTTTTGTAATCTCATTGCTATAACATTCTTCTGGATTTTCATATTTTCTGATAATTAATATTTTGTTCTTCAAGGAAAATGCAGTTGATAATTATTTGTCAGAATAAAAGGCAAATATGTTTTGGATTTTATATTCATGACACTTTCAAGAATGATGTATTACAATTTATTTTGGAATATTTTAGGATATTCATATAGTAGTGTTATAATTAATTTAATTTATTTAATCAGCTTATTCAAAGGGACTACTGTAGAAAGTATTGCACAGAAACAAACAAACAAAAAAACAGAAAAAAATGGCCAAATTGGGATCTCTCCTGCATTCAGGATATTTGCATTCATTTTGGATATCTTATTATTCTGAAAGACCTATAATGTAGAAAACAGCGGTCTGTATATAGCCAAATCTACTCCCCAATTTGATTAATAAAGTTTTATTGACACTCCAGCACACATTCACTTATATAGTGTATATGGCTGCTTAATGGCAGAGTTGACTACAAAAGAGAAGTTTTTCTTGCAAAACTTGAAAATATTTATTATTTGGCCATTTATAAAAATATTTTCTGACCTATGATCTATATCTATAATCTTTGGAAATCTCTGCTTTTGCTACTGAATAGCTGATTTACTAAATTGTGGGCCTAAGAAGCAATATTTGAAAAGAATTTCTCTTTACACTAGTGCTCAGATGGTTAATGCCACCATATACTTTAAGATTTATTTTATGTGTTTAAATGTTTGTCTGCATGAATGTGTGTGCACCATGTATGTACTTTTGGCCTCTGGAGGCAAGAAGAGGGCAATATATGCCATCGAACTGAAGTTACACATGGTTGTGAGCTATTCCTGGGTGCTGGACACCATACTCAGTTACCTTGTAAGAGTAGTAAGCTCTTAACTGCTGAGCTATCTCCCCAGTCCCCTATCACAATAGTTACAATATATCCTAAGAACTTTTACAAATATAAATGGTAGGTTACTGGCATATATTAATTTCAAAATTAAGTGTTAGGTTATTATATTTTTTCTGTCATAGGTATTCTTTATCTTTAATCCCACCCTACCATCTTCAAATTAATTAAATTTATCTTATATTTCATCACCCAAGCGAGTGGGATGGATTAAGTATACATCCTTAAAATCATTTTTTAAATAATACTGTCATTTTAAGGTAGGAAATGACTGACTCCCATTGCATTCAAAATAAGAGTTGAATGTTGACCTCAAATATAATGAATGGTTTTAAATTAATCCATTAAAGTTCTGAAAGCTAGTGTGTGATTCACCAAGTCCCTATTTCCTATCTGATCAACTATAAAAGGAGATTTTTAAAACATACACATATTTTGAATTGGTATAGATAGACCTCTCTGTTGATTTGAGAAAACATGCAGCATAATGAGAAATAAATATTTGTTCTGCTAAGCCATCAAGATTGGTGGATTGCTTGTTGGTCAGGCATAATGTTATCAATCCTGCTTGATACAACTATCATATTTTCTACAGTTTTATTAAATCTAAAGACCATTATTAATTTCTGTGTATCATTTTTTGAATGTGTTCTTGGTACCCCCTTAAACATAGAACATACCTCTATAATATTAGGTATTAATTTTATTTTTAATTTTATTTATTAGGTATTTAAATTTTAATATTATAAAATTAAAAATATTTTAATTAACTGAGACAATAAGATTTTAGATGGTTTAAAATACCTTTGTACATAATTAATAAAAATACACTGAGTAACTTTTATAGATTTGTCAATATGCGTTTTGATTGAATTGTTCTTTCTCAACCATTAGATAAAGGACATTGTCATGATATGACTACTGAATCACATATTACTCTTCGTTGGTATTTAATTTACTTCAGTAAGGTCAGTTCTACAGGTTTTGTCATGGTACAATCAGCCTTTATTTGGTGAAAATACTTGAACTACTCACAATGAGAGTGGGAGCATGAATGGCATCCATCTAATATATTCCTGTATTTATATAGATAGTCAGTAAAAAAAACACCCTTGGGTTATCAATTCACATTGCACAGTATAGATATAAGTAGCATTTCCTTCAAGTTAGCTAGCTCCATGGCCAGCATATGTATAGCTTGCTTTTAATTGTTAACCAAGAACACCAATGAAAGCCTGGGCAAAAAGAAGCATCAGTAGTGTGTTTGGACTTGTTGACATGAAATTTCATGATTTATTTCTAGAAATCTGTGAAATGTAGAACTATTTGTTCTTGTTTTCTTTTGTTTTGCTCTCACTTTGTAGGTGAGAGTCATAAATTTTAAACAACTTGCCCAAAGTCATACATCCAAGAGGTAGAATTAATTTGATACATATTCTGCCACTAACTCATTTGCTATTCTTTGAATAGTGTGGCATACTTGGGATGGAGTAAAAATAGCAAGCATTCCAGTGTCCAGTGGATGAAGTTTTGAAATGTAGCTCAGCTGCTCTTTAGATATAAATCGTTGTGAATTTCAAAAATCTATTCCGCAATATTTTCTTTAGACCACATTGGTATTTTCTACACTTCAAGTAAGGCCTATATTTTATTTACTTTTCTACAAGTGCAGTTTGTTTTAGTTTTGGCCTGGTGTGATTGCTCAAATGTAAGTATTCTCTCATTGAGGTCTTCTATGGCTAGGTTCAATGCTGCCTCAGTGAGCAAGCTATTTTCAAACCATTTCTTCAGGTAATCAAACTGGATTTCAAAGAGACTTGTGTTCCCTCTTTGAAATAAGCTACGTCAATATCTTAATGTCATCTTGACCTTCTAATTCAATAATTATAGTCCATAGTTTTTTGTGTATAAAAATCTAAACAATTGTTTATTAAGAGTTTCAAGAATAAATTTGGAGGCCAGCTTAAGACATTTAACACTTTACTCTCCCCTCGGGGGGAAATGCATTCTTTGTCTTATAGCAACATGTTGATACATTTTAATGTTCCTGGGTAAATATAACTTGCTTCAGTGGGAATTATGAATATATAAAGAGTGCAGTGTCATACATAGACTGTATTAATAAAAGCAATTTACCTGGCATGGTACCAATTTTAAATGTTAGTGAAAACCCAATATAGAGAATAGATTAACATGCCTTTCAATGGAGGGATCAAGATGAGTCTTAACTTGATATAACCAGGCTGTGTATCCTGTGAACAGAACAAAAAAATGTGTGCGATACTTTCAAAATCATAGTTTTATAGTATTTTACAACACAAACATACATTCAATATGCACTTCTGATCTCATTTTATGCTCAGTTAAGAGATATTCCAAAGCGGTGATTTTAATCAATAAATTATGACTTTAAGGAAAATATTTTTATGTTAAAATAATTTGTATATTATATTCAAACTATTTGAATATATAATTATTAAAAATAAATTTTAGCATGTTAAAGTGCCCTTTTAATACTTTTCTGTTTCTTAACAAATGACTTTTATCAGAAATAAAATTAAATTCAAGAAGATCTGGGGAATGGGATTTACCAAAACCTGATTCTGAGATGTTGTGCGATAATCACTTTACTTTTCTGAACCTATTTGATTATTGTGAAAAGGAAAATATGCACACATTCCTACAGAGATAAGAAGAGTGATTGCCTTTGCTCAAAGTGAAATGCTGTTCAAAGCTATTCTTCTTGACTGTTCAATTAGTGAAATTCTTGGTGATCAGTTTGCATTGCTGCTGGCTTCAGTGGCATGACAACATCCATTTTCTCTTTCTGAAGCAGGGAACAAAAACAGCACCAAGGTATTTTTAATAAGGTTGTCACTACTCAAGGGGCAGTCAGCTGGTGTACATGATATGACAAAGTGATTCTTAAAGGACTGCTTATACTTATTAGACAATCTTCATCTACATAAAAAGCATAGGAAAATCTTACATGTGTACTTCTTAAGTCTTTAGTGGAATGGATTAAAATGAAAAAGAATTACTACTTACTAGGAGACAGAAGAACATAGAAAGAGTCAAGTATTGGAAAATCTACACGTATCATATTTTAAACTGTATTACAAACTTGAGTTAGGCCTTCTTCCATCTATAGATTTCATCCAAAGATGTGTTTCTTATCTTCTTAAATCTGTGAAATCGCTTAGAATTGTTACATGTAATCATGCAAATTCACAAGTCATATTTTTTTTGAATTAATCAAATATCATGTTAAAATGTGGGGTTTGGAGGATTATTACTGCCATAGATATAATTATCTGATATTTCACTGATCAAAAATACAGTTGCCAATATTGCATTGCAAAGCAAATAAACATCAAATGTTTATATTTTATTATATACTAAAGATCTGGGAAAGTTAAATGACTCTTAGTTGCTAGGCTCAAATAAGGCCTTGTTTTGCAGGAGTTTACTCTCTTTTTACTCCCTTTCTGTCACGTTTCACTTCATTGAAAATAATCTCAAAAGTAATTGCCCTGTTTTTAAAATCATGAAAGACAAATTATGATATTCCAGACTTTGATTTTTTTCCTTCTTACAATTACCTTCAGATAATATAGGATTGGTCGCAGTGCATGATATAAAATACTCTCAGTTACCCTAAAAGGGCCAATTTCTTGCAGACTGCCAGGATAAAGATGATTTTAATTAAATCCCACAAATCCCTTTGTACTGCAACCAAACCCTCTATAGGCCAACTGACAGAGCCCTTCTGGCATGTATAGAGTTAATAGGTTATGGGGGTTCTTAGTTAACTTCTTTCACCAGGAATGCAATTCATGTTTACCTATATAAGGAAACCTGTTAGACTGACCTGAGTTTGGCTTTTTTTTTTTTTTTTTTTTTTTTCTCTTACTGAGAGGCATGTAAGCACCCACCCTGGAGAGGGGGAGCGATTCCCAGCTGGACAGAGCAAGCTTCCTGAACGCCCCAACCATTCAGCTGATCCGAGGCGAAGAGCACAGTCCGTCCGTCCGTACTTGCCCTGGAGCAGCCTCCTTGGAGGACCCACAGGTTTGCCTTTTCCAGCTCCCAGTTGAGAAACAAACCTAGGATCCTGGGAAAAATGGGGAAGCCGGTGAGTCTTACTGCTCTCTCTTTCTCTATTTGCTTGCTTCTCCTAAGGGGCACGCCTCGCTGCTCTCACCCAGGAAGCAGAGGGAGAGGTATTGCTCAGCCTCTAACCCCACAGATCCTTCCTGAATACACAATGCTTCCCCATACCTCCAGCCAACTTTCTCTGCCGGCTTTGCACATCAAAAATCCACTGAGTCTATAATCCTAGCACCTAGACACTCCAGAAAGTGTTTTTTCTTTCCTTTTTTTTTCTTTTCTTTCTTTCTTGATTTCTTTCTTTCTTTTTTTTTTTAAACTGGGCAAAAGTTTCCAGACCATCGCGAAAACAAACTTTCTCATCTTTCTTGCACTCTGAAACAATGCAGATGAGTTTGGGGGTGCTTTCAGAGGAATGCTGAGTCCCAAAGGAAGTAAGAGTAAATCTAAGAGGGATTCTTAAATCCACAGGCAGGGTGATAGTCTGCAGAAACAGAATTTATCATTTTAAACAAGGCAGGCTGAAGTATCATTTTTCATTCCTGAGGAGCAAAACACTTGCATCCTGTATATGTAATAAAGGACACCTTCTGAGACACTGAGGAGAGAAAGCAACAGAGCTGCCTCCTTTGTTCTAGACAACATATAGAAATTCACTTTTGCATTTTGACAACTAGCATGTGGCTGTTTATATATAAGGTGCAAGTGATAAATAAGGCATTATGTTGAGGGCACTGTTGTCAACTGAGTTAAAAACTGGCTGTGCTCTACACATACATAAAACTCTCAGTCTGCCTATAATTAAATAGGAGGTTGTTAAAGTGTTTAGCAAACTTACAGCAACATTTTAGTTACACTTCAGAATAGTCTAATGTAAAAGGTAACTGTGAAAGGAGTTCGAAGAACTGGTTTCCCCCAACTTCAGAGGTATAGGTAAAATATTTGAAATGAAAGTTACTTGTCAAAAGTGATTTGCAATAAGGTATAAATTTGTAAATTTTATTTTTGTAAGGGTAACTGGTTTGTTGATTTTGGTTATTTCGGGAGAGTTTTGATACATGATGTGACTGCTCATCTTTCAAATAAATGTCTTTTTTCTGTCACGCACAATACATTATCCTAAAAAAAAAATGTGAAGCAGGATTGTGCTACTGACTGCAACAGGTGGCAATGAGGTTGCAGATTTGTGATAATAGTATATTAATTTCCTAAATCAATATTAAGGTAAGTACTCAAATCAGATTTGACAGAATGAGCACTTTTTGTTGATAATTAAAACTCGTATTCTGCTCTTCTGTTTATAGCGAGGCTATTGTCTTAAAAGAGATTGGCATCTGACTATTCCTAAGAACAAAAGCTCTGGCCAGTTTTACTTAGGGTCCTTGATGCTAAACAATACAACCATGTTTAATAACACGATTTAAATGCTGCTTATTCAGTACCATGAGGAAGTAGTGGGAAAAGGGGGGTCTATCATATGGGAGACATTTTATTAAAAAAGCAAGAGCAGTGAGGGGACAATGCAAATATTTAAAGTTTGTTATATGCACACTGTTGCTAGGGAGAAAGGGGGGAGTGTTAATATTGTACAGCTATCAGTGGGAGTGACTAACCCAGGAGACACAAAACACTGTTTTAAAATATCCACTTAATAGCAGATGGTTTAATACCAGGTTGTCTCACCATGCTACCAATTAGATGGCCCCAAGCCAAATCAACTGGCATGACTACCGTTTATACTGTGAGTTGATGTGTACGTTGTTATTATGTGCTATTTCCATTAACAGCCAAGGGAAGATATAACCAGGAAGACATAAAAGTCTCCTGGGCCACAGAGTGTGAGGGTGTTCATAAGGATTTTGTTTTCACATTTAACCTCCTTGCCAGTGACATATGAGTTGCTGCAGATGGTTGGAAATATTAGCTATAGAATATATGCATCTCTGGCTCCTCATAAGTTCACTTAGGGATAACAATACTGAATATGGAATGGGATACTGGGATACTTTGGCATTATCAGAGTCCCATGCGGATGTCTTGAATTCATTTAGTGTCCAAATTATCTTCCAATCTAAAACAGGATGCTATAGTTTTACATTAACTTTTCCAATTTACTGATGCTATGTTCTGGTGTGAGGAGTACAACCACCACCTAGCAGCACCCTTAGAACTATGAGGTGGTCAGAGCCTTCCAGGTTTTTGAAAAAAACAAAAAGGCTAAAAAAAATCTTGGGTGCTGGGGATGGTGAAGATAGGTCTTCTAAGAATTTTGATGTGTTCATGAGTTGTGATTTCCTGAAAGAAGGATGATGTGCGCCCTATAAAGTATAGTTAGCTACAGAATTACTAATGGCCTATTTTGGGGTGGTATCTTGTTATCTTAGGGCACATTCTTTACGAAAATGTTGGCCAGTAGATAGGCTGCCTAGCACTGCTTATGAATGGCTTTCAGACATGACTTCTTTGTTTATACTCCTAGTATCTTGGGCAGAAAGCTGGATTTGGATGCAATATTCCTTGAAGACAATTTCTATACCTCAGTTTTTCTAATGTACTAGACAAATTCGATCATATTCTATACTTGATATAATGTCTAAAGGCAAGGAAACTGCCAATGACAATTCAGGCTCATGATCCTGATTATGAAAACCAAAATGCTACAAATTTGTTTGCCTTAAAATTCAAGAAAAATATTCTAATTTTTATTACATTCCCTGAGATTATTGGACTTTTCAAATCCTGTCTATCTCATTTAATTTCAGATGCATTTTTATATAAACATATATTTTTTCTCTCCCTCCCTCTTCCCCCTCTCTCTCCCTCTTCCTCTCCCTCCCCAGTGGTGTGTGTGTGTGTGTGTGTGTGTGTGTGTGTGTGTGTATGTGTGTGTGCACTTTATTCTAGCCTTTGATGGATTGTTTTTGTAGCTAGCGTTTGATTATTCCTTCTATTATTCTGTTTTGGTTGGGATTTTCGGCCTTTATCTGCCTACCATTTGACAGCAATTACCATTTTTAACTTGCATTATTAAATCCCATTATATTCATCCAACAAATAATATTCAAACACTTTATGAAGTCCTGTGCTATTTTATATACTCTGAGGAAATGCATGCATGTAAGAGACAGATAAACTTTTATTGTGTCTCCTTGAAACAGATAGCATCCATGTAAAGAGAAATCTCATAATGTGAATGGTACACAGCATGTGAAATGTAGTTTAATGCTAAGTCATTTAGTTACTCCGTTTGTTATGCTGATCAATCTATAAGTCAGAACTTCCTATCTCAAGGGTAAAATATACTGCTAGGTTATGGACAGTTAACTGACATGGTAAAAAGATTTAAATAACCAAATAAGGTCCACATAAGATTATGTCAAATAGATGTCAAGGAGCTTCATATGCTGATGGAGGGAAGAAACCACTATACTCTCACTGCCGGGCATGCCTAAACGGCAGAGGTACTCCTGGGTGGAAGCACTTTATATTTTGTTAATGTATTTACAATGTAAATTACTACTATGTCATTCTGGGTTTGGGTTCTTTGGTAGAGAGTTTGATCGGTATACAAACTACCCTAGATTCCATCATCAGCATAGCAAATTGTTTTCTCTTGGGTTGTCAAGGATTCTTAGGGCACAACACAGAGAAGAAGCATTTCTAGGACACTAGGTAAGACAAGAGCTTTGGATACTCAGCACCCCCTGGGAAGTCATTAAGGTAGGAGTTCTAGTAACACTTCTTGTGAAGTAAAAAGAGCAACTGTTCCGTTACTTTAAAACAATTGAACCTATACCTTAAATGGAAAGGGGTTAGTTAATGCTAATCTTCATTTTAAAAGACAAATAAAAGTAGACTCCAGTGCTCAGGGGGATACAGCATTCTTAGGATGCTTTGATTGTGTGTGACAGAGTATGCTCACACTCTCTTGTGGGTTGCTTCTCATTTGTTTCAACTTGAGACAGAAATGAAATTAAGCAGAACCTCCTCAATTTGACAGTTTGAGTTTTAACACGTGACAAAATTGGAATTTTTGTCAAAGAGCTTGAGCCAGGAAATGTATTATTTATAGGTATTGTTCTGCAACAGAGGCCTTGGCTATTTAAGCCAAAATTATTCTCCCCCTTGAGTATCTAATTGTACAGTTATTTATATCCACACTGACACACTCACCTACATGTATTGCCTTAGGAAAGAAAGCAGTGTATAAACTACCACAGAGCAGATAACAAGTTTACTCTCACTGATAGCCTTGGCTCAAAGTTAAAAAAACAAAACAATGGTAGTGTTTCCCAAGTTTGCTCTGAAGCTGTGGACAATGGTTTGGGACATGTGATTTAAACTTCTTGGGGATTTGATTTAGTCAGAAATCTACAGGTATATTGATGTGCACTTTATTATTTTACACATGTTGAAAGTCTTCATGTTTGTGAACACATGTGATATAATGCCGAGCATACAGTCAGTCAATACATATTTGTGGGTTCAGAAATGAGATTACGGGTCTTCCATTAAATAATGGTAGGATTGAAAAAGTAGAAGCAAGAATATACTGATAGCCCACTTAACTAATTTAAAAATTGTGGTTCATGATACAAGAGGAAACTTCTAGTGTCTATACTAGGTCCTTTTTGCTTGTTTGTTTATATATATAGAGAGAGTGGGTTGTTACAGGCTGTGATCCAGCTAGTATTAAAATGACTGTCTACTAATGGAAAGTCCTTGAAGTTGTTCAATCCAAAAACCTGGATGTCCCAGTGGGTTTTCAATATATGCTAGAAACCTGAAGAAGTAGGCTGTACTGCTAATAAATGAATAAGCTTATCAGTGTGAGCTAAAGCAAGCAGGAAAAGAGAAAGCAAACTTCCTTCTCCTATGTCTTTTATATAGCTTGCCAGAAGAAGGTGTGTCCCAGATTAAAGGTGGCTTTTCCACTTCAAAAGACCTGCATTAAAGGTGTATCTTCTCAACTCAAAGAGCCAGAAGAGCAGTAGGTCTTCCCACTTCAAATGATTTAATTAAGAACAAATCTGTCACAGGTATAGCTAACTGTTTGGAGTTTAGTTATTTTCAGATATTGACAACCATGAATAGCCATCACACCTCGCAAGGTTTTGTGTTTAAGGGTCTTCATCTAATGATGTCTATAGTAGTCTATCTTATCTGAATATAGATTTCTAACTTTGAAGCCTTTTTCCCAAAGTCACATATTTTATAAGGAAAGAAAATCCTTACTTCATGTCTACTTACTTGATTTAATAGCTTGAAAGTTTTCCAGAAGCAACAACAGGAAAGGAAAGGTTAGAAAATCAACTGGAAAACAACTACAACAAAAGAGTTTCCTTTAAAAAAAGTCTCCCTGGCTTCATTAATGATTTTTCAGGGGTATCTATGGTTAGCTCTTCTCATGGAATCATACCTCCAAGGTCTTCATGTACTTCATCCCATACTAGGAAAAGAAAACATTTACTCTGACATGGCTTCCAAGACAGAGTACGCCCAGTTGAGCTGATATGCCTTAGCAAGACTTCCCTCCTTATTAAGACAACTGGGAACCATATGGTTCTTGAGTGATTCTTCATGAAATGTAGATCAAGTGCCTCCTATATTAGAAGTTTGTCACCAAATTTATGACACCATCTTTTCTAATTATATGCCCCTATGAAAGAAAAAAATGAATCTATATTAGAACTACTTTGTTCTTCATTTATTGAAAGCACCCCTTTAGGCATATTTAGGATGAATATTTAAGATTGTATCTGTCTCTTCTCCATCCATTAAATGAAAACTATAGGTGATACAAACCTCTTAAGTAGTTTCAAATTTCATGTGCAAAGGGAATACTTAATGTCCACATATCAATGTTTATCACCTTACAGTCTAAGGCTTAAGTGGAACTTGTATTTATGTAGATAATAATCTATCATATGAAATAAACATGAATAAAATATAACATAGCAAATAGTAAAGGTGTTACATCTAATCTGGAGCCACATGTGCCATAATATCACAATAGGAAGGTTTAGCTAATCAGAGTGACGTTTGTCATTAGAAAAATCCACATTGGCAGCAACATAGAAAACAGATCAGAAAAAACAAAAAAACGAAAAAAAAAACAAAAACAAACAAACAAACAAAAAAAGAAAACAGATCAGATATAAGGGATGCCAGAGTGATTTGCTGTAGATCAAACAGGACCAAGGAAAGCTACCTGGGAAAGAAGATATCTATATATAGTAGTGCTATAGTGGCAGAGGTGAAGAGAGAGAAATTTTAATGATATTTCAGAGTTGATATCATTAAGAGGTGACTAAAATATTGAACAGGGAAATAGTGACTGACAAGAAAATGCAAAAGAAAACTTCCATGACAGATCTAGTTTACATAACTATAGACATAGTTGTAGGATCTTTAAAGTTGAAAGTAAGGCAAGGTCACCTGGATTTGGGACAGAAAATTAATTATTTGTACCTCAGTGGAAGAGAAAAGGTATAAGTTTTGAGACTGAATTTTATGGTGCAATGTCTCAGAGGATATGTTAAAAAATTATGCCTTGAACAGCTACAATAAGTGTTGGTGGTAGAATTAAAAGAGATGGAAGTCTTAGGAAGGAGTTAACATAATCCCACGTGTTTACTACTGCTGCAAGTTGAAAGGAGATTCGTAACTTCCTGGGTGTAGAATATGGGTGGCATGGTGTGGTGTGGTGTGATGTGGTGTGGTGTGGTGTGGTGTGGTGTGGTGTGGTGTGGTGTGGTGTGGTGTGGTGTGGTGTGGTAGTAGAGAACTCAACACTATAACTTTTCCAAAGTGAAGATTTCTCTTTGGTAATAACATACAGAAATGCTATTACCTTCAATTCTTTGGTGAATTCTTTCATTTTCACTTCAGCTTCTCCTCTTGGATGAAGGTATACCATAAAAGAACAAGCTAGACATTTTCGGCCAAGGTTCCTTATCACTTGTAAAACGGACTATAAGACATAGGACGTTTAACCCAAGAGTTTACATTAACCCATGGGCACATGATTAATTTCATGTTCACTTCAGGATTTGTGCGAAGATTTTGCCATTCTATTCTTCCAACATTCCCAGAAAATGTTTTCTACAATATTTGTAATTCCACTGTCTGGCCTGAGGAAATTCCTCTCTAGGTTCTAAGTATTCTTTAAAAAGGAAGTTATTAGACGATGAAAGCCACAGCTAGAGGAAAAGGAAACCCAGAAAATGAGCAGCTGATGGGGAGGAAAGGGTTAAGCTTTATAGATTACAGATATTAGCACCCCCTCTCTCTGCAGGTGTTCGGGCATTGCCAGATGCAAGTCACTAGCAATATTCTCCCACTGTCTTGCTCCTTTATTTCCCATTGTTCTTGGCACATGCTATTTAACTCTTTTGATGTGGTTTTCATTGTTAGACCTGAGTGAATGCTTACAATTACACTAACACTTATACATAAATGCAGATACAAGCCACGTTTACTAGTCACTGAATTATTAAAATGTCTGAATTAATTATCAAGATCTTATTCAGTCGTTTCTTTATATATGAGTGCTTATTTTCATATAGAAATAAGTGGTGCAGAGTGGGAGGCTTGCCAGTCTGTCATTTTATTTATAAAATATTTGGATGAAGTATTTTGAGTTTTCTCTGTGTACTCTCAGGTAACTGGATCGTGCTTGGTTCTTAATTCCTGTATTTGTTATTTGACTGTGTATATTCTAGTTGGGATTTAGCTGAGAGGTGGGTTTGTAAGTAAGAACACTGGAAGCTGGTTATCTAAAAGAGAAATCTTGGGCATGTTTGGCAAGTTTGTCTTCCTCTTCCTACTCCCTCTACTTCCAAGCTTTCAGTAATTTCTACTCTTCTATATGTCCCATTTTGACACAAATGCCTTTAAAGTTATAAGGGTGTTGTGAAACATTCATTTCAAATCTGAATTTTATTTTGCAGAGGGACTTCCATTTTCACATTTTAAAAATCCTCTTGGCTTTGGCTTTGGCTTTTCCAAAAAATAGGATGCTTGATAGTGTCAAATCAGAGAAAGAGTTCACTTTGTCCAGGAATGCAGATACCTGCCAATAAATCATTTGCTAGTAGACAGAAGAAATTGAAGAAATTCAGCAGAATGATCTAGGGTGAAGGTCACATCAAACAGTACAATTGGTGAAAAATGGTGAGAACTTCTATTTCCAGACCCCTGAGTCAAGCTCTTTCAAAGATAACAGTCTGAGCTTTACACACCATCAAGCTTCTTGGTCTATTTAAGTAAAAGGAGGGAGGAAGAAGGCTTCTGCCAACAGACTATAGGTCATAAATTAGCTAATAAAATATGTCCCAAGTTATCTCTTAAATAGTCTCTTTTATATATACTTGTCTATTTGATTTATCTTTTTCTATACTCATTCAAGGTTGTGTTTTGGTAGCCTAAGTCAATATGTAAGTTTAAGTTATATGATCATAGATGACCCACCTTCTTGTAAGGAAAACACTGTGTGTGTGTGTGTGTGTGTGTGTGTGTGTGTGTGTGTGTGCCATATACAATTTGTTGCTGTTGACCAAAAAATCTAAAAGTTACCTTCTCACTTCAATATATAATATTAGTTCAATGAAGCATGTCTTTTGTTATAAAATATATTTAGCTTTTTTAAAAATAAATTTTAATAAGGCTCCCATTTTTTCAGGACTTTTGTAGTTCTATTATGGCCAAGGGTGGTCAGATAGCACCCTTATTTTATCTACTAGAGCCACAATCGATGCTAAGGCAACACTACATGTATTTATGTACATTTCTGTGTACATTACACACATAGCTATATATGTGTATGCATTACACATATGACAATGCATTTAAAATGATTTTGACAGTAAAGTTCCAATCAGTGTTTATTATTTTCAACATCTGAAAAATGATAAAACAAGAAAAGAAAGTGGCATGTTTTTTATGACCACGTGTAATGACTTAGAGGTAATTAGATGATCAAAGAGGCAAGGTTTGGAGGGGAAATAAACAGGAACTATTACAAGAGGGAGGTGCTAAAGCAAAAAAATCTGCTCTCCCCTGCCCTCCTGCTACCACACAGAAGCAAAATCCCACTAAGCAACGAGGTATGGGATGAAAGGATCAATAAAACTGGGAGGGCACATATTTTAAGAAAACTGAAAACACAGGAAGCAGAAAAATGAAAGAGAACAAACGAAAGTATGGGAAAGACACTTCAGGGAAAATGCATTAAAATTCTAAGAAACGAGCAAATAAACGTCAATGAAGGAAGAAATAAAAAGGAAAACTTAGCAACAAGAACACATCATTCCAGGGAAGCTGAGAAATTAGAAGAAGAAATGAGAAGAGGGTACTGTTATCTCACATTCAAAACTGCCTGGCCAATTTGTAGGTTCCTAAGAATAAGTAAATTGACTTATGAAGATAATAGTACTTGTCCAATCATCTGCCATATGAGTATAAATGCAATTTGTTTTTTTTTTAAATGTCTTTTCCTCAAACCAACATGAGTGACAAAGAATCCAGGACTTCTTAGATGCTTCAGAGGAGTCTGCCCTCCCAGACTTAGTAAATGGCTATTCTAGGCCAATGAACAATAGCCTGGTGGCTTTAAGAGCTAATCCTCCACATGCTTCCCATACTCCTCAGAGATATTCATTAAACCCACAGCACCTGGCTTAGTATTTATAAAACACTTTACACTTCTGAAAGGGAAGTAAAGGGTGAGAGGTCTGTGGATCCATTTCTATTGTTAAGCATTACCTAAGTACCAGGGCTTCACTTTGTGACTGCCAGACAGCTGGAGCATGAAATCCCAAATCCAACTCACTGGGATTTTGCTCACAATAACTTAATGCTTATAAGTCAGTACCCTGAGTGGGTAACTTTTTTAGGACAAGTTTGCATATTATACTATATCACACATCTCAAGGTCTCTTTCAGAAAACCGTTTTGACATAGTGTGTCAACAGTGAATTATTGATTCTTACCTGCATCAAGGAGTAATGCTCAGAGTGGCTGGGAAAAGCTTACCAGTTGTTGGCTCAATTGTGCAGCTCTATTTAAAGCTCTAGTGGGTAATTCAGATGATGGCAAACTTCACTTTGACACAGTGCCATAGCACTTCCATTAGTGCCCTCGCTAGAGCACAAACATCTGCTTGCTTTTATTGTCCATGTGTTACTTAAGATAGTCTATTGCTTTATGACGTAAATCACTGGAATCTACTGACTATTTTTAAAGACTCTTTTAGTGTTTCCTTGAAATGATCACTCTTTATAGTTGTTTAATAATTGGCCCTTTAGGTACACAAAAATTACAAAGATCATATTTTCTACTCTTCTGACCTTTTCCAGATATGGCTTGTTGTAAAATTCTTTGTCTTTGGGGGTTGTGTGATTCATAGGTTTACATTGTCACATCAAGTCAAAAGAAAGTACATTTCTGATTACTTGACTCAAGCTAACTTACCTGTTCTTTTTCTGTTCGCCGACCAGAGTTGTGTGGATTTCCTTATTTCAGTTCACCTTGAAAGGCTTTGCTGTTGCCTTCTTTATGCACTTATCTTGTCCTGACAGGCTGCTGAGCAATTTGCTTGCCCTCCAGTATATTCATGTGTCCAGTACAGATAAGTTTCATGACAGCCAGGTCTATCATTTTCATTCCAATGGACTGGCTGTATTCCAGGACCCCTTTCATCAGCAATTTTGTCTTACTTTTACGGTGAATGAAGGCCTAAAGCCATGGGACTCCATGATATGAAGGCTCTAGTATATGAAAAACAAACACCATCAAATATGATTCAAAATCTGAGCAAAGATTGGCCTTAGGTGTAATGAATACTAAAACAACTCCCCTCAGCCCAATAATTAGAAAATCTCAGGAGGACATGGCTCTGCGTACTGGGTCTTACAACTTGTAAAATATTCCCCAATAATCCATCTGGAAGAGCACTTTCATATTATGCCAGAAAATGAGGTGCTTACTCAGGTCCTAGGATTGCAAGGAGCCAGGAAGTTTCCAGGGATTTCCTAGGGGAAGAATTTTGGAAGATGCTAATTTGAGGATTGTGAGAGTTCTTGAGACTTGCCAGAGAGTTAAGACAAGAACTCATTGGGTGATTCTGAGAGTGCAGAGAGAATACATGTGGATATGTGAGGTTGGAATGATTTCTTTCCACTTGACATCTACGTGTTTTTTGCTCTCCCTGAATATTGCATTTATGAAAGTGGAAAAGAAAAAAAGATCATGTCCCAAAGGGAAACATTTAGAGAGCTGGGGAAGCAGCATCTATTGCCTCATGACTGAGAAAGGAAAGAATGCAGTGGAGAAATCTGAAGTCACTAATTGCAAATAAAATTAACAATTCCTGTGTACTGTTTAAGACAAAGATTTTGTGTTCCATAAGTTACAAATAAAGGGGCATGAGTAAAGATTCTCATAGTACATTTGAATTTAAATTTATTTCATCTGGAGCTGACAAGGGCTCAATGGGTAAAGTACTTACCACCAAGCCTGATGACCTGAGTTGGATTTTTAGATCCATTATTGTGTAGGAGAGAACTGACTCATGTAGGTTGTCCTCTGATTCAGACAAGCTCACTAAGGCACAAATATGTGCCCATACCTACATATATGCGAATGTGTGCAAAAGCACCCATACATGTTCAGACACACACAGAGAGAACACACACACACACAGACACACACACAGACACACACACACACACACACACACACACACACACACACACACACACATACACTTTTCTATTCCAGTCAAAGGAAAGTGTAAGAAAGTAACTCACCTTGTTTTTCTAGTCTGTAGTTTGTCACAGCTACCATCACTCACTGTTTAATGCCCTCTAAGGTTGCACAGAAATACTTAGAAGTATGACATTATTTACAGCTACAAAGACATCTTAGAATCTTGACTGAGTCACTTGCTAGCTGGATGGGAAACATTTAACTCCCTAGCCTTTCAACATCATCTTCTCCAGGGCACATGGTAAGACTAAATTAGAAGTAAACACAATATTCCAAGCAGAGTAAATACTTGGGAAATCCTGGCTAATATTGTCTCTGAGTGAACACAGAGGGAGCGATTGTCCAGTGTTTGATAAATGAATGCCCTAAGAAGTTGTCATTCTTGACAAAGCAGGCAAAATATACCACGTCTAGGAGAGAAAAAGCCCATTGAACTTGTTAATAGTCCTCTTACTCCAAATCACTCAGGATTGTTTAGACTTCCTTCAGAGACCTGTAGACTTAGGTAAAACATAAAATGTCCATTAACATAGCCAAGGAAATGGATTGATAATACATAGAAACAATGACTTAATAAAGGAAAAGGCAAACATTTGTTTTATATCACTCTGCTCATTTAATTCAGAATGAACAGCTTTATACCTTCAAAGGATTTTCCTATACTAGAACTGACTGAAGTTTTACATATAAAATATTTTGCAAATGAATTTAAGTTAATGCTACTAAAATATTTAGTGATTTCAGGCAATCATTCTAACATATGTTGGCTCAAAACTAATTTTTAAAAGTTTTGCCTGAAGACAAATTCTCTGTAAAAATGCTTGAACAAATTAAACACAAAGTTAAAATTTGTTTGGAAGATGATGTTTCACCCAGTCTGGTTTTATATTTCCTCTCGGATTAGAAACATGTTAGTCATTTAAAAAATATACATATCCTGAAGACATATTTCAATAGGGCAAAACCCTTAATCAACAACAAAACCCTATTTCTATAAATACACAAAGATGGCAGTAATGCAGAATGAAAGAATTTAGTGTCTGTGGCCATCTCTTCTTTCTGCTGCTCTAGAGGAAGTATTCTTTCTATGTAAAAGAAAACCAAGTTGACCTCATCTGAAAACAGTAATTATAGCAATTTTGCAATGCATTATATTGTTAAGTCTACTTAGCAGAAACGTACCCACCCACTTTTACTTTTTCATTTTTTTTAAGTATCTAAATCATGGACAAATTATTGTTTGATTATTTTGTTCAAAGGCAGTTATATCTATCTCTCTGAAATGATTAAACAAAGGACTACTAAAAAACAATCAGTTTCAATCCTTCTGATAAAAATTAAAGAACACAGTCTTATATTCTCGAGCGTGGATGTTGTATTTTCCTTTTCACATCTCTGATCCTTTGAGGCTCCTCATCTTTCATATGTTCTATACTCAATCTCACAGAATAGCTAACAGTTCAGAAAATCCTGAAAGATCAACACCAACAGATTATCATGGCCCTATTTTCATTGTCTAATTTGAATTATCTAATAAGGTCACATAATTTTGTTTCTTGAGTACAAGAAAGGAAGGAAGAAAGAAAGGAAGGAAGGACAGAAAGAAAGAAAGAAAGAAAGAAGAGAGAGAGAGAGAGAGAGAGAGAGAGAGAGAGAGAGAGAGAGAGAGTCAGTTTGCAGAAGCTGAGGCCTGCCATCTCACTTGGGTGAGTATCCACTGCTGTCTTTCTCCTACATTCTCCTTATGGAACCATTTCAATAAGATGTGGTTCTGTGGAGATACATGTGCTCACCTATGGATCGCCTTAAATATGCTCTTAAGTGCCATTTTGGAGGTAATGTCTGTTAAATGATATACAGCATGCCACATTCTAAATTAGATTTTCCCACACGCAAATAGGAGTAATGCCCACTGTTGATTTAGTTATTGACATGGAATAGTAATAACTTTAAACATAGTAAGTAGGGAAATGTCTCATGGCAATTTAAATATAGTGGGAATGATTCAGCATGAGAGAAATCCAGTCTTTGCCAACAAGAAAGTACACTGTATATTGGATGAAACAACTATAATACAAAACATAATCCACTCATTTGTTCCACAGCCATTTATTACACACCTATTTATTAGGCTATGGGGACATACATTTCCTGCTCTCAAGGAAATTGTGATTTGATAAAGAATTTTAAATAGGTGCTAAGTAGAAGCGCAAATTAAACAATTTCATTACAAACATATCAAGCATAATATGCATGAAGAAATGTATGATCGGTTGAATACCCGAAACTAGAATTCTGACACATGCTTACATAAATATTGACCTCAGAATGACTGGTAATTAACAGAAAATTAAATATCTTACTCTTTCTTTTTAAATTTTTTATTTTACTTTTTACTTATGAGTGTTTTGCCTGCATCTATGTATGTATACCATGTGCTCTGTAGTGTTTGGAAAAGAGTGTTGGATACCCTGGAAATGTAGTTACACACCACCATGTGGTTTCTGTGAACTGAAGCTGGGTCCTCTGCAAAAGCTACATTGCTCTTAACTGCAGAGCCATACCCTCAGTCCTGCTATTGGGGATTTATTAGCATTATTTCATACTCTGTGATCAATTTTTCTGTTGTCTACATGTGAAGTTCTGAGGTGATTGAAGACAGTGCTGTATAATAGCAAATTTCTGAATCTCCAAGTGAGAATTAGCGAAGAAAAGTAGACTTCTAAGCCTTTCCTGCAGAAATTTCTTAGGCTGGTCTTGAGATAGGGGCCCAACAGTCTACGTGTCTAACATACTTACAGTTGATGAGGATGCTGCTGATCTGAAAACTCTTGTAGTGTTTGTGTCAGGTATACTGACACTGTTGCAACACCTCCCATATTTGAAGAAGAGTGAACTATGGTATGCAATAACACATGGTGGTAGACAGTGAAATGACCAACCCGAGTACCAAGTGTCAGGTAGAAATTAAGTGAAGTTTTCTTTGTCTCATTCGCAAATTTTGTGGTGAGATTAAGATTAGAAAAAGTAGAATTTATCAAACTTAATCAACCAACACTCTCATCAGTTCAGGCAACTAGGAACCACATAACTGCATGAATCTGGGGGCCTGATGAATGAGGATTGTTTGCTGTGGTCAAAGAGATTTAGTTTCCAGTTTCCGTGTTCACTCTAGTTTGCACATTCACACATTTCTCTCCTTCATTGCTTGTCTGACTGTGAGGCAGTTTCACAAGGATTCATCAAGGGAGGTTATGGGAAGAACATGAGTTCATAAAGTCCCCAAAGCCAAGGTACCCTTGCTCTTTCTTTCATGATGAGAAGCTATGTATTCCTGGCAGTTCTGTTCTGTAGCAGTTTTAAGGGTACAGTATGTTGAGATGAGAGAGGGAGAGGGAGAGGAGGAGAGGAGAGGGGAAGGTAAGGGAGGGGAGAGGAGGGGGAGGAGAGGAGAGGAGAAGAGAGGGAGAAGTGGCTTTCTTTTTTTGTTCTGACTATTCTGTCTCTGGTGACCCACAATTCTAAGAGCAGTTCAGTTCTCTACTCTAGAATTTCTGAATTGGTGAAATAGGAATACAACATAACAGGGAATTTAAAATATTTTATTTGCATTTTTTATTCTGTAGATTTTGTGGCAATGTCTTTTAAGATGTATTAAATATATCCAAATACTTTTTTTAAAATGAACATATGTATGTACATATATACCTACCTGAAACACATGCTTTAACATTTATTTCAAAGAAATGAAATTGTCCCCCCAAAACCTGTACACAAACATGAATATAAACTTTGTTTATGTTACCCTGAATCTAGAAGCAACCCAAATATTCTCCAACAAGTTAAAGGTTAAGCAAATTGGATGCCTCTTTATTGTAGAATATACTATGGAGCAATGAAAAAGAATGGGTTGTTAATATGTCTAGTAACCTTGATGGATCCTCAGTGAATTATCACGAATTTAAAAAAGCCAGTGCTACATGGTTTCATAATCTATGATTCTATTAATTTGACTTGGTGGGAGAAATTATTTTTTTTGAGAAATTATTTTAAACGTAGAAAAAATTAGCAGTTGCCTAGGTGTACAGATTGGTAAAGTGAGGGAGATGACTGTGTTTAAAAGGGAAATATAAGGGAGCTTTGCCGACATTGAGCTAAACACATGTATGTACATATACACTCACATGCCAGTACTAGGAAACCTTTTAAAGTCTTAGAAATGTTGGCGGCTTGCATTTGTTTCAGTATTCAGGTTGTGATATTGTAGTATAGCTATATAAAATAACATTAAAATATAGGGAGAAACTGAGCAAAAGGGTTAAGTGTCCTTTTTATATTATTTCTGAAACTGCATATGGATCTTCAATTATATCAGTAAAACTTCTCATAAAAAACATCCGTGGCTATTGAGATGATTCAGTGGGCAAAACTGTTTGCTGCTACCCTTGACAACCCAAACTCAATCTCCAGGAGTCACATAGTAAAAAGAGAACCAACTCCAATAAGCTGTACTTTAACCTCCACACACACCCTGTGGCACACAGGTACAGAGATTCACATATACACAGGCATACACACCAAAAGCAGCATATCCTGTGGCATGCAGGTACACACATACACACACACACACACACACACACACACACGCAGATACACACATGTACACTTATACACAACTAATAAAATTCACTAAAATAAATATAGGAAATAATCTTTTGAGCCACCCCAGTAAACAACAATTTGCGTTAATGTGATTTAAAGTTACATGCAATAGTGTTCCCTAAGTAATCTCAATGGCTCTTCTACTTTTGTAAGTTTTCTGAAAGGAAACCATATCATACACAGGGTAAAATAAAATGCAATGCTATTCCCTACTACAAAGCTTGGCAAGCTATGGCTCACTGGCTAAATCTGTTTCTCTGCCGGTTTTCATATGATGCCTGAACAAGCACGGTTCTTTTGTTTCCACGTTTGAAAAGCTTCAAAAGAAGTACTATTTTATGACAGGTAAAAGTAATATGAATTTCCAACTTTAGTGTTCATAAAGAAAGTGTTATGAGAACATAGCTACACCCATTCAGTTCATATTATTGTATCTGGAAGTTTTCGTAGCCCAACAGTAGAGCCTAGTAGTTGCAATAGGATTGCTGGTCTTATGGCAAAACTAGGGACTAAGATCTTACAGAAAAGTTTGCCTAGCCTTGCACTTGCTGGGTTAACTTAGAATTTTCTAGACTAAGGTAACCTCTGATCAGTGATAATGTTATCATCAAAGCATTTCCTGAGGGGGGAAAACGTCTCCAGTCTAAAGAACAAATGCATAAGAAAATGTCACTGTGTGAATCAATACCAGGAGTCTTAGCTTATCCATATATTCAGTCCTTCGGGAGGAATCATCAAACCCATAAACTCAGGCATGCTTGTCTGTTTACAGAGAACAAAACAGTTTACGTTTCTTATGAAAAACACATTAAAAAATGACATCTTATGGCAAGGTAGAGTCAGATCAAGTTCAAGTCATCACTCTGGCATTTGCCAGCTATATAACCTGGGCAAGTCACTCACTTCTCTGGGCTTGATAACAAGCAAGGTAAATATGTCTGCCTTTATGGATTTTGAGAGGATACAGTGAACCTGTACATCAAGAACCTACAATGTTGGATCAGACAAATGCCGATCCAAGTTGTTCCAACACAGGAGTCCTCTCATTGCTCCAATTTCTTTTATTTCTCTGTGCTGCCCATCCCTCAGACTGATTTTGAAATCTGCAAGGAAGAGTTTGGTTTCTTTTATAAACATCTCTCAATCCCCATCTTTTCAGTTTCTCTGTAAGCATCTGAGGAGTGAGGTTTAAAAAAAAAACTAGTCCATATCCCTGCTGCCCAGATTTCTCTGTCAAGAGACCTGAGTGGAGATTCTGGCACAATGGAATATGAATCAAATCTCTTTTTCAATTATAGTATGAAATGTGTCTGAAGTGCTCGGGGAAACCTGCAGATTGATGTGATCCCAGGAGGTTTAATACTAGTCTCCAGTAACAGGCCAATTGATGTTTGAAAGTGTTTCTGGCCCTTTAGGTTATAAAAGACAAACTCTGTACTGAAATTATAACATAAGGCGGAAACATGAAAAAGAAAAAATACTGACTAGCCTGTTTATCACTGCTGAACATTCTAAGTGTTCAGGCTCATGACTAACTCTACACATTGATTCAGTGGGGACTTGGATATGATTGTCATGCCACTCCTTTCAGAGCATGTACATCTAACAGCCAGAAGGACTATGTCCAATGTTATACTATTCCAGGAGAGGACACAAAATCCAGAATTAGGAGTTCTCCAATCTGCCAGACAGAGCAACACCGAAATGAGCAGTTCATGCCTGCATGTGACTTGTATCCTTCTTAGTGATGCTCAGTCGGAAGACTGAAGAAGCTGATGTTAAGCTAGTTTCTGGTCTAGAAAGATTTTCAGCATAACTGAAAGAGAAAGTGAAACACAGAAAAAGAAGAAACAAGTTTAACAATTCTTTATGTTGTTGATCAACTCAAATGTTTTTTTTTTTAATTTGTACATTTGTTTTAGTAGGTGCCATGGCTTAAATCACTTAGTTTCTTTGTCACTCACCTTTTCCCAGATACACTAAAAAATTAAAAATCTAACACTCAGTAAGTTTTAAGTGTACGTAAGTAGACTTTCCCCTCTGTGTAGTTCATAGTTGCCTAGAGATAAGGTTCGTCCACTTTCATCCACCAACCCAAACTGTCCAATAATAATCTTGTTGATGTCCTCTGCATGGTTGAATTTACTGTGGATGAAGTCTTTCAACCTTACTATTTCTTCATTTATACTAAACTGCCCTGCTCTTAGCAATGTTTGAAATGCATTGAATTTTCTAGATGTCTCATGCAAATGAAATTTTTAAAGCATGAAGATTTTATGATGCCTCTGAAGAAGACCCACATTAATGCTGATATCATTGGTAATGGACCTGAGGTAGTGAAATATTGCTCCAATTTTTGCATAATGTCAAACAGTACACGTTATCTTAATAAACAAATTGTCCTGATAGGGGTAACATTGTCTTGTGAAGCTTACAAGTAGAGTACATACTTTGACTGGGACAAAAGTTGGGGCGATCAGGACTACAAAAAATTTTGATTACCATATTTGGCTTTAAGGATGGATATCAAGGATAGAAAAGCAGCATATAATTGACAGATGAATGTAAATGGGAACCTTAGTACTACAAATTCACAAAGCCAAAGTCACCAATGGCTAGAATATCCTTGGAAGTGGTTCCTTTTAAAAGGACTCCAGATAAAACCCTGGGCTTACCCGTCTTTTCATTCCAGCTATGTGAGTCCTCGAGCATAGAGCTCGTTCACTAGTAGAGTATATCCTATCTTCAAGCCTCCATTCCCACAAACTCATAAAACATATTTTCATTTATTAACTTTTTAAGATTTGTCATATAGCAACATAAACTAAAACCATTTCTTGTTGCCTTTCAATTAAAGTTCTCACAGGTGATCTTTTTTAATGAGTATTCTAAGTAAAAGTCTCATTTCTAAATAGTAAATAATTCTGTTCTGCTCATCATTTTGATCTGAGGTAACCTTCCATTTCCTTTTTCGGCTCACTGAAAGTTATACTGCTTTGTGGAAATATATTTTACTTAACTACATTAACATTTAGAATTTCCAAAAGTAATTGTTGATGTACTTCTTATTTGTTTCACATAATAAGATCTGATTGGTAATGTGAAGAACTTAAGTGTCATGAGAGCAACACTTTTGGATAACTGGAATTCTGGATCTCCAGATTCATATATTATTCTAGTTGAGAAGAATGTAATGTATTCATAAATCTGAAATATAATAACATGAGACACATCTGGTTATTATTCCAACATGTAAAGAATTTAGGAGTCATGATTTCTGCTAACTCAACAAGATAAAAGAAGACCAAACAGAAAACCAATGTCTTGCCTTAAATCTATCAGTGAATTGAAGTCACAGGCCTGACTCTAACCTCTAAAACCAGAGAGGCAGCAATATTCAAAGAATATAGATTACTTTCCCAGAAGTGGAAGCTGTTAAGCTCAATAGTTACTAGGAACACTTAAATGATATCTTTGATCAATTTTTTTGGCTGATTCTACTCTAGCCTGAAAGATTTAGAGCTACAGAGAGCCTGGTATAAATAGGTATAATAAACAGGTAATACATCTAAGTTTTCCCCCAGAATCTTTTGGTGAAGATCAGAGGAAATCCTAGTGGTTGGCCAGATCAGGAGGAAGAGAATCATTGTGTGAAATACAAACTAACTCTTGTATTTAATTAATTATTTTATTTATTTACGTCCCAGATGCTGCCCATCTCCAGTCCTCCTCACAGAATTCTTTACCCCAATTCTCCTCCCCTTGATCTTTGAGATGGTGCCACTCCCCCTGGTATCCCTCTAGCCTGAGGCATGAAGTCTCTACATGATTAGGCACATCCTCTTCCACAAGGCAGCTCTCTGATTTATTTATGCCAGGGGACTTGAACCAGCTTGTGTATGCTCTTTGGTCAGTTGCTCAGTTTCTCGGAGCTCCCAGGGGTCCAGGTTACTTGACACTGTTGATCTTCATATGGGATGATGGGCCATCCTCTTCAGTTTGTTCAATCCTTGTCCTAACTCGTTCATAGGGCTCCTCAAACTCTGTCTCATGCTTGGCTGTGGGTGTCTATATCTGTCTCAGTCAGCTGTAGGGTAGAACCTCTCAGAGGACAGCTATGCTAGGCTTCTGTCTGCAAGTACAACACAGCATCAGTAATAGAATGAGGGATTGGTGCCCATCCATGGGATGTATCTCAAGTTGGGCTGGTTTCTGGTCAGACATTCATTAATTCTCTGCTCCATTTTTGTATCTGTATGTCTTTTAGATGGGAGAAATTTTGGGTCAAAAATTTGTAGGTGGGTTGAGGTTCATATCCCTGGACCAGGGGTCCTGTCTGTCTACAAGAGGTGGTCTCTTCAGTTTCCATATCCCTACTCCAGCCTAAGTCTTTTTTCAAGAAACCCAGTGCATCATTCACCAAAACAAGCTTCAGAAACAAGGAAAAAATTAATGTCTTATGTGACTTAGGAAAAGGAAAACAATCTATTCCCACCTGGATTTTAGACTTTCTGGCTCACCTAAGGAGGGGAATTCAGAAGCATCTGTGATGGTTCACAGTTCAGGGTCACAAAGCACAATCCAAATCATAGGATTATAGAATGCTTTCCTCTACCTAACTCTACCCCTACAACATGAAGGAGGAGTATAAGTAAAATAACTCCAATGGTCAAAGTCTAAGGAAGAGTTTTTAGGGAAGCAGAGACCAGACTAATGAACAGCAAGGATACTTCAAGAAATTGGAGCTTCTAACACCTCCACTTGTAGCAATTAGTAAAAGTATCCTAACTCCTAGCCAGATCATCACACAGCATCTCAATAAGAGCCTTCAGTTTTTAGAACACAGTTGCTAACTAAAAATTCGAGGCATTCTAAAAGACAAGAGGAATATCCCAATCTTAAAGAGACAAGGAAAAAAAATTAGAGCCAAACTGATACTATTGAGGATATAAAGTTGCTGCTTTGGGTATACAAAATTTCTAATGGGAAAGTAGACAAGACATTGTCCCATAACTTAGAGACTTAAAATACTGCACACTTACTATGTCACAGGTTTTGGGAACCATAAATCAGGGCACATCTTAGCTGTGTCCACTGCCAAAGGTCTAGACATATTCCATGGAACCTGGGACCTCACCTGGAAGCCCAGCTGGGTAAAGAATGTCCTTTTGAGCTGACTCATGTGGTGATTGGCAGGTTTCAGTCTATTAAGAGCTTTTGGATAGAGTACTCTGTTTAATCACTGAATGTTGATGAGAGAACACCTACTTCTGGCCATGTGGACCTTTCTAACAGGCCAACTTACTTTATCAATGCCATCTAGGAAGAGAATCTGATAGCAAAATAGTTGTCATAATCTTTTTTCAACAAAACATGGAAATGATTTCTCATTGTAGTCATTCTGCTAGCTAGAAACGAGTTACTTAAGGGGGGGTGTGAGAAATAAAGTATAATAAATACCAGGGAAACAAGGAACATGTAAGGTCAGGTTAGAGAGCTTAGTTTGATGCTTATGGTCATTTAAGAGGTAATATAATTAGGTGATTGTTGTGTCTCAGTCAAAAAATACTGAGGAAGCACAAATACTTTCTTCTCTTTCTTTCCTTTCTTCTCTACCTATTCTCCCTACAAAATAAAGGAAAACACTGATAAAGTCAGGGAAGCTAAAACTACCCAACATCGTATAGCTTACTAGAAACCCAGAAACCAAATATTTCTGAGTTAAAGTCTATATTCAAAAGAAATTAAGTTAATCGTAGAACCAAAGTTAAGTGAGAAATAAAATTGATGAGTTGCTTTTGTAAAATTGGGTACTTGAATCAATGAGGTTTAAAGAATTCAGATGAGAAATTTCAGGGAATATAAAGCAAAGTAGGAGAGGGGAGGGAAGCTTTGAGCGTGCCAGAAAGAGCTGCCAGACCCTTAGGCAATCCAACATAATGAGTAGCATGCCTGCTTTTGCAGGGCTTGTCCTTTGGACAAGGCAGACTAGTCTGGAGATGCTTGAATGCAAGAGGACAAGTAATGTAGCCAAAATATGAAACTGGTGGAAAATCAAGAAAAAGAGGACTCATGCAGAAACATCATGGGGATGGAAAGCCTCAGAATAATTGCTGGAAAAGAATATCAAGAACCTTCCGTGCCACTGCCAGTTCAGATCAGCAAAGCCCAATTAAAAGTGGGCTCCTACCATGCCCACTCACTCTCATCATTTGATAATAGAGACTCCTGTCTCTGAACAGCAGTGGCAGATTTGCAGCTCACTACTGTACTTGAAGGCACTATGTGGTGCCTACCCTCTGTTCATAAAAAGAGTTGGTAGAGTAACGAGTAGCTGATGAGCAATATCTACAGAAGAAAGTAAGATTACCTGATTTGCACTGGGGTGATTTTTAAGGAGAAGTACAAGATTTTGCATAAATGCTTGACTTTTGAGGAACACATAAGGATGACACTCATTACTATCGACACTTGTTACTATCTACTGCTGCTAACTCATGATTCTCTTTCTGCCTCTGTGTCTATCAAATATAAATGGGATCTCAAATCTGATCAACCATTGCTAGATATGATGTCTATGATTCCATTTTACGTGTTCTTTCAAAGGAATCCATCTACCAACTCACTAGCTGAGGGAAATGGCCTGCTCTTCAAAGTATAAAGGAAAATGATGAATGCCATGGCGAGTCTGTATTCAATGCCCTGGAGATATAGCCTACCTATCGTGCACAAAATCCAATGTTCTCTCCCTAGCAATTGGAAACTTTTAAGAGTTGGGGAGAGGCTTCAAAGCCTGCCTCAGTTCTTTGCTAGCCACAGAAATCCAGGAAATCATTTAAACTCTGAGTGAAATGAGAACTGTTTCACCTTTCTCTATGGTAAGATGAGTGGAGGGCTGAATGAAATACTGCACACAGTAGTACTCCTTCCCCGCAGAGCATCTGTCTAGTAGTGTTAGTTAGCTGATACATTACACAATGAAAGCTGAACTTGTGCAGAGTCAGGTATTTTCAATAGCCTAAAAAGGCAAGCCAAAGTGAAGTGCTTGGCTGGACAGGCTTAACATATTAGGTCCCACTCTAAATATAAATCCTACTGTCTGTGTTTGTAGCTCCTAGACACATTTTTAGTTATTTTACATCTGGAAGTAGAAGACAGAACATAGTCAATACCTGATTCTTCATTATTCATTCGGTAGTACTTTAGAATGGTTGGTTTAAGTTGACATTAATTCAACAATAAAATTTTTGCAAAGAAGAAATATTGATAGATCCTTTGCATGTACTAAAATGAGAATACAATAAAACATATTATCAACATGAATTTTAAGCCATTATTTTTTCTTATTTAATAACTGTAAGGTATTCATTATTAAGAGTTATTTTTAGAAATCCCATGAGTATTTGGAAGCACTTAGTCATTGTCTCCTAAACTGAATCTATAATGTCAACGTGTTCCCAAATATCTACTGAAGAATAGCTTCAAAGTTCCCTTCCAGCAACTCACTAGCTGCTGCCTTCTACCTGCCTCACCTTCCTTATTTGTGGTGAACTATGCTGTCCCAACAGAAGAATAATAAGCCCACAACTATGATTATGGACTAGCCATAGTTTTATCGGCTAGTCTCCTGAACATGGTCTCATTTGAGTGTTCTTTAGAGGAAAAATAGTATCAAGTAGATATCAAATGGATTGCTTGAATAATAAAGTGAATCCACAATTTGTACTAAATTACACTCTATCAGCCTCTTTTTTATTTTTTTACTATTTACCAAAATAATTTTGTGGATAGCTCCAAGCAAGTCATTAATTCATCAGAATAACAATATTCAAAAATAATATGAATGGACATTTTAGTTCTCTGTCAAAAAGCTTTAAAATTTATGTCATTCATGTCAAATAATAATCATAAACATTCCAAATTCAATTAGTTAATTTTCCTATCATTGGGACAATATGCAAAGGAGAAAATAATTTTTAGCCTATAATTGAGAGGCTCATGGCTCAAGAGAGTGTATGCCACTGTGGTAGAGAAGGCATAGCAGAGTCCATGGTGGTGGCAGCAGATCATAAAACAGAGACCAGAAGCAGAGAGCAGACAGGAAGCAAGGCAAGGATGAAAAACATTCTGCCACTGTGATAAAGACAGTGACCAAAAGTAGCTGAAGGAAGAAAAGATTTCTTTGGCTTAAATATCAGAGGTCATTGTCCACTGAGGGACGTTAGCACAAAAACCTGGAAGCAGGAACTGAATCAGAAAGCCTGAAGGAGTGCTACTTACCGGCTTACTCTCTAAGACTTAAACTTGCTTTCTTATACAACCCAGGCCTACCTGCTTAGAGATGCATAGTCCCTAGTAGGCTGGACCCTCCCACATCATTCATCAAGAAAATGCTCAGCAAGTTTGCATACAAGAAATCTGATGGAGTCATTTTCTATGTTGAGGTTCTTCTTACAAAATATTGCTTGATTTTTGTCCTGTTGATTTCCCCAACCCCCCCCCCCAAAAAAACAACTAAGAGACAAATGCTTTATTTCCTAAAAGTTCAGTTACCTCCTCAAACAGCACTACCAACAGGAATCAAATGTCCAAACTCATGAGCCCATGGCAGGCATTTTACATACAAACAATAATAAAGGGTTTATTATGTAACTCAGTAGTAGAGTTCTTAACTAACATATCTGAAGTTCTGGGTTCAATCTCCAAAAATACACATTACTCTGTCATCTCTCTCTCTCTCTCTCTCTCTCTCTCTCTCTCTCTCTCTCTCTCTCTGTGTGTGTGTGTGTGTGTGTGTGTGTGTGTGTGATACAAGAAAATGATAAAAGAAAACAAAAATCAAATGATACTGTGATACTGTGACTATGTTATTGAAGTATCGAAATATTTTACCCTAACCAACTTCCTATATGATGTCAAGTAGCTTATATTATTATGGACAGCTTTTAAAATGTTCTTTTTAGATTAGAATAAATTATGCCTGGATAAATATTAGAGTTTACTAAAGCCCTGAAGAAAAGCTTTTTTCTAAATCCTTATCAACTTTACAAGAGCTTGCCAAAAAATATTTATGGTAGAAATCTTGTTCTTGCTTTCTTTCCACCTAGTGCCTCTGGGTGAACAGACATTTAGCCTCATTCCTTTTTGGGAAAATGGTGTACAGAGATTTGGTTGATGGCCTTTTCTGAGTAGAAGTAGATAAGGTATTTTATGGGTAGTGAGATTTAGACTTAGAGAATTTGCTTTTGGATAGTAACCAAGACAAGGGAATGAGGCAGTTGGAACACGTGTTCTTTAGGTTGGCTTTATAGATTGCTTGCTGATTAATGGGCTTTGTGCAGTTGTAAACTCTTATGAGACTGATATCAAGGCCAGTTCGGCTCTTTCTAGTCTGATTCTAAATACGTTGTCGTTAAGGTCAGTTGTTTTAGCAAACAACAGAGACAAATGGCTTGTGTTTTTCATTGATTTCCAATGAAAACCAGCTCTCTACTTTCTTTCCCTAAAAGAACTCTTCATACAAACATTATGATCTTCAAATGTCTGATTTGAAACTAGTTTTAAAGTTGTTCTTTCCATCCCAGAAAACACTCAAGCTCAGAAAGTTCATTGCTTATGAATACTGGTTTTTTAAGAGCATAGTCTTTGCATATAGTGCTTAATGAATGAATCAAATTGTACAATGAATTTCAAGGAATCTTCCTATAAAGGCAATTCCATCCTATGGGATTTGCATACAATAATGAGCTGTAAAACACAACTCACACTCAGCACATTAGTTTTGAGACTACAGCGTCTTAAATAGTAGCTTCAACTTAGAATGGCTTTGCCTTACAATGGTCATTTAGCAATGTCTGGAAATATTTTCAGTTGTTCAAGCTTTGAATACTGTTGGAATCTCATAAATAATGACTGGAAATGCTGCTAACCATCCTACCATAATAAATAATAAAGCGTGCATAATGAAGAGCTATCTGGTTGAAAATGTCAATAGTTCTGAGATTTAGAAACCCTGACCTAGAATCATGGCTGAATCTGGAGAAAGTACTCATGCTGGGGTGATGAAGAGAGAGATGTGTGTTCATTGGCTCAGCATGAGTGTGAATTGAGAAAAGGTCAAGGGTTTGACATTTTTCAACTTTGAGTGTCTTAATGGAGCAATTGTTATTTCAAAGATTAAAAAGGAGGGGAAAAAGTAGGTAAGTGCTGAATTTATAATTAAGTCATGTCTCTTCTTGTTTCTTGATCTGCTTCCAATAAAAAAAGAAAAAGAAAATTACTCACATACTGGTTACCACTTTCAAGGGCCTGGGTTAATTAAAAAAAAATGAACATTACAGTTGGGAGAGGGTGATGTCTATGTCTTTATTATAGAATTACCCATATGCACAGCTCTCTCGGGGCAGCAAGTTGGTTGCTCTGAAGTGCTGGGACAAACTGTCATTTTAATCTCTGAGTTCTCGGGTGTGCCACTTCAGCCACTCAATTTAAGTTCCGTGGGTGTGTGTTTTTGTCGTTTCTATGTGACAGTTGCTCTAGGGTTGCAAGCAGCTGCTTTCTCTTAAATGCCTGTGCCTATGTTTATTACATTTCTATGACAATGTGTTCACACCAATATAATTATGACAGCATTAGCACTTGCTCTGTAAAGCACATGATTCAGGGGTTTATAGGGAGGTAATAAAAACCCACTTCAAGCTTAAACTTGTCTCTGGGTTGGGGCAATTGTAAATGGTCACTGTTGGTTAGGGCCTTCTGAAGTTTGTGGCCATTAGTCCTATTTATGGTTTACTTCTCTGCCGAGCCAAAACTATGTGCTGTGGGATTTAAAGCTTTAATCATTTAGCAAAATACAGAAACCTTGCCAAGTTTCATTGGCATTCATTAATTCTTTCAACAAGTATTTGAGTAACTAAAATGGGCCAGGGGCAGGTAAACAACACTGGATTCATGTTCTCATAGAACCTGTATTCTATTCGAAGAAAGGAAGCGAGAAGAGAGAGAGAGAGAAAGCGGCCAACAACCTAGGAAAAGGAGAAAAACAACAGGAGAAAGGAGAGAATAGTGCAGAGAGAGAATGAAGATAAAGGGAAAAGATGTTGAAGAGGAGGAAAAGAAAAGGGGGAGGAAGAAGGAAGAAAAGGAGAAAGAAAATGAAGCAATGAAGGGAGGAGGGGTGAAAATGGAAACGTCACATGCTAAAGCTTTACAAAGTATTAAAATAGAGTGATTTGTGGCTAGTTTAGAATAGTAGACAATGACAGTGTCTGTAGGAGGTTATGAGAATGATAGTTTTTCTTCGCCAAGGAATTCCAGTCTGAGGCATCAACTGGGATCAGGCTCCAAGGCTCGGTGGGAAGGCAGACCCATGGGCGGGGGCAGGAAGGGCAAGGGCAGGATGTGGCAGATGTGATAGGGAGTGGGACCAAGGCAACAAAGTCCTTCTAAACCAGGATTTGAGGCTTGGCCTTAAAAACAGGGGAGGAGTATGGGCTGATGATCTGAGCTGAAATAGATCCTTCTGACAGTTTCGGTCTGTAGAAGAAGGGAGAGACTAGTTGGGAAATCCAGATGGTGACACTGTGAACTTGTTTGCAGGGCTGCCTATATAACCTGTTTCCATGGGGCAATCAAACAACTGAGCAATCTCCAGATAGTGGGACTCCGCCTGCTAGTGTTCTCATGCTAAAATGAACTCCTGCAGGCAATCTATTAAATCAAGAAGGATAGAGGAAAAAACGAAGCCTGTGTCAATAAGTTTGTTCATCTGTAAAATGGGCTTTATAATGCATGGTTTTACAGAATTGTCCTTAATTGAAAATATACGTAAAGCTCTTAGCCCCAGGAAGATCTGCTGCTAAATCATACACACATTAAATACCATAGAGATGTGGAAAGGCAAGAGATTTCCTTTTTATTTTTTATTTTATTTAATCCATTCTTTGAGAAAGTTACACATGTATTCTATGTGTGTTAAACATATTCAATTTCTCTTAAGACATAGCAATTATGGGCTTCTTGTGCTTGAATTGCATAACAGGTGAGAACCCCGAAGGCTGGATTTTTCCTCTAGTCTGCAGCTTTGACATCTTCTTAGGTCCTTCTCATTTCTCTTGTACTGCTTTGTTTTGTCTCAAATTGCCTACCAGAAGGATGGCACCCAACTGATCATGTGCATAGTACCTGTTTTTAGAATGATGAAAGACGAACTCTTTACAAGCTAATAAAAATTATGAGACACAGAGGCAGAGACAGAGAGACAGAGACAGAGACAGAGGAAGGGAGGGAGGGAGAGAGAGAGAGAGAGAGAGAGAGAGAGAGAGAGAGAGAGAGAGTGAGAGAGAGTCCTGCAGCCATCACTAATGTCTAATTAAAATATTTTCATCACTCTAAAGTGAAACCATGCACCGATTAGCAGTTCCTCCCTACTTCTCCTTCTCCGTAGCCTGTGGCAACCACCAATCTGCTTCCTGTCTCTATAGATTGGCCTCTTCTGGACTTTTCCTATGGAGCATAAACTATTTGCCATTGCCTTTCTTGCTTCGTTCACTAGGCCTAAGGTTTTCTTTTATTTATTTATTTATTTATTTATTTATTTATTTATTTATTTATTTATTTTTTTATTAACTTGAATATTTCTTATGTACTTTTCGAGTGTTATTCCCTTTCCCGGTTTCCGCAACATCCCTTCCCCCCTTCCTTATGGGTGTTCCCCTCCCCACCCTCCCCATTGCTGCCCTCCCCCGACAGTCTAGTTCACTGGGGGTTCAGTCTTAGCAGGACCCAGGGCTTCCCCTTCCACTGGTGCTCTTACTAGGATATTCATTGCTACCTATGAGGTCAGAGTCCAGGGTCAGTCCATATATAGTCTTTAGGTAGTGGCTTAGTCCCTGGAAGCTCTGGTGGCTTGGCATTGTTGTACATATAGGGTCTCGAGCCCCTTCAAGCTCTTCAGTTCTTTCTCTGATTCCTTCAACGGGGTCCTATTCTCAGTTCAGTGGTTTGCTGCTGGCATTCGCCTCTGTATTTGCTGTATTCTGGCTGTGTCTCTCAGGAGCGATCTACACTTCTGCACTTCTTTGCTTCATCCATCTTGTCTAATTGGGTGGCTGTATATATATGGGCCAATGTGGGGCAGGCTCTGAATGGATGTTCCTTCAGTCTCTGTTTTAATCTTTGCCTCTCTCTTCCCTGCCAAGGGTATTCTTTTTCCCCTTTTAAAGAAGGAGTGAAGCATTCACATTTTGATCATCCGTCTTGAGTTTCATTTGTTCTAGGCATCTAGGGTAATTCAAGCATTTGGGCTAATAGCCACTTATCAACGAGTGCACCATGTATGTCTTTCTGTGATTGGGTTAGCTCCTCAGGATGATATTTTTCCAGTTCAACCATTTGCCTACAAATTTCTAAACTCGTTGTTTTTTTGATAGCTGAAGTAATATTCCATTGTGTAGATATACCACATTTTCTGTATCCATTCCTCTGTTGAAGGGCATCTGGGTTCTTTCCAGCTTCTGGCTATTATAAATAAGGCTGATATGAACATAGTGGAGCATGTGTGTTTGTTATATGTTGGGGCATCTTTTGGGTATATGCCCAAGAGAGGTATAGCTGGGTCCTCAGGTAGTTCAATGTCCAATTTTCTGAGGGAACCTCCAGACTGATTTCCAGAATGGTTGTAGCAGTCTGCAACCCAACAATGGAGGAGTGTTCCCTTTTCTCCACATCCTCGCCAGCATTTGCTGTCACCTGAGTTTTTGATCTTAGCCATTCTCACTGGTGTGAGGTGAAATCTCAGGGTTGTTTTGATTTGCATTTCCCTTATGACTAACGATGTTGAACATTTCTTTAGGTGTTTCTCAGCCATTCTGCATTCCTCAGCTGTGAATTCTCTGTTTAGCTCTGAACCCCATTTTTTAATAGGGTTATTTGTCTCCCTGCTGTCTAACTTCTTCAGTTCTTTGTATATTTTGGATATAAGCCCTCTATCTGTTCTAGGATTGGTAAAGATCTTTTCCCAATCTGTTGGTTGCCGTTTTTGTCCTAACCACAGTGTCCTTTGCCTTACAGAAGCTTTGCAGTTTTATGAGATCCCATTTGACCGATTCTTGATCTTAGAGCATAAACCATTAGTTTTTTGTTCAGAAATTTTTCCAGTGCCCATGTGTTCTAGATGCTTCCCTAGTTTTTCTTCTATTAGTTTGAGTGTGTCTGGTTCCTAAGGTTTTCAAGACTCATCCTTGTTATTATAACCTCCTACTGCTAAAATAAATCTACATATTTTAATCAAAATGAAAAAAATTACATGGTAGTTACAGCAGATAAGAAACTATTTGAATCAATTTTCTTAATCAAAATGAAGAATATGATCTATAAAATCAGGCAAAATCATAAGAAAAAGTGGAAAATAAGAGTTCTGGCCACAGATTGTTTATGAGTATGTCATAAATACAGTCTTCTTCTTTTGTACTATTATGGTGCTACCATTTTTTTATTTGTCTTACCTCTTATGAAGTTCTCTTTCTGGTTCTTGTCTATTTTCTCCACTCTTTCTCTTTATTCTGCAACAAACCTGGCAAACTGCACCCCATAGGTCAAATATGGCTTGAAGCATACTTTTGTAATTATAATTTTATTGAACATGGCCACACCCATTCATTTACATATTATCTGTGGCTTCTTGACATACCATAATAATATTGTGTTGTGGCAACAGAAATCATGTGGTTCACCAAATCAAAGTTATTAGTTACCTGGCCCTATATTTCTCAAAAGTTAGCTGACCTCTAGTCTAATGTGTGAGTGAGGACAATACATAGAGTTACTTGTATTTAATCAGAATGGTTTTTGATTTATTTTGACATCTCTGGGATGAATGAAGTCACTCACAAAGCCATGAAAGTGATTCAAGTATCTGTGGACGTATTTTTTTCCCTTCATATAAGGGTAAAAATATTATTTCAATGAAAAGTGATATGAGATTGTTTCTTAGTATTCCAGGAATGTTGATGAATGTAACTGCTACCTTGTAGATTATAAATGTCAAGTTACAACCATCTGTACTCGTGCATGCCACCAGGGCTTCACACAAGCATATCAAACTTGACAGTGGGGATATTACTTATTCCTGAGCTCAGGAAATTTTAGGCTCCCAGAAACTCCAGTTAAAATCATTAGAAACTGTCCACTTGATCTACTGTTATGATCTGGACTCATATATTTAGAGTCTTGTAATAAAAGCCAGGCAATATTCATGTCCTTGACTCTTCACTTGCCAATACCTATATTACCCTTCTAACTGGGCTGAGGAATTACCTCAAGGCAACCAATTTGACTTACAGTTTGCCTTCTTCCTTTCAGATTTGAATTGAAGAGTTAATGGGGGGGGGACAAAGATTTTATACTAACACCATCTTGTTTTCTGAACAAAATTGAAATATAATCCTACTTCCAAGTGTGTTCTTTATAAATAGAACTCATCTCTTAATAACACCTGTCCTCTTGACCCAGTTTTACCCATGGCTCATATTTCTCATGTGCCCCGTTCTCTTTAAGCTTCTATCTTCTCCACTGGTCTATGAACCTTCAAATGAAAACAACTCTTCTTTCTTTGCTCCATAAAAGCAATGTATGGTGAGAATGAGGTATTGGACAAATACCTCTTGAATCACTCACATGTGTTTTAATTCTTCAAGCATTCTCCTTCATGTGTGTTGTAATTCAAATCCAAATATTCCTCCCATTAACATTTTGTCTGTTTTTAATGCTGAATATTTCGGGGTTTTCAGGCTGTTATGGATCTAACTATATAGCCCAGTCTGACCTCAAACTTTTTGTATCCCTACCTCAGCCCCCTGAGTGCTGGGACTCCAGGTACGCCCCACTGTGATTGGATAGCATTGAGTTTTTAAAATGATGATTTATTTCATGAAATACTCTTTTTTTCTGCAATGGTGATTATTTTCTGCCCTTTAATCCATGAATTCAATTGTCATTAGCAAATCATCTGTGGGACCTACGGAAAATATAAGATACTTTTGGGTCAAGTGGCAGGTATTAAAGTATCAACATGTAAATATTCATAAATACATTTACTAAACATGATAAGAATTCAAAGAAAAATTATTGGATGTTGTGCAGGAAATAATAGGAAAGTCACGTGTTGTTGACTAAGGAGTATGAATGTCAGAGTGCTGACTGGAAACAAAATTCATTTCATACAATGAAAACGAAGCTGTGCCAAGGAAGGAGCTGATGCTAGAGATTGGCAGTAATTAGCAGAACACGGGAAATATGCTGATTTGCTTGTGTGGTAGGGGAAAGGAGAACAGAATGCTACACCGAAGGCTTAGGGGAAAATGGTATTCTGATACTAGTGGAAAGAGGTTGTAACCAGAATGACCACCAAGTTGGGAAGTGAATGAAAACACCTGGGTATCTAAAATCTTTGCAGTTGGCCCTGAGACTTTCTAACAGCCAAGCCCAACATAGTGCTGGACAGGAGGACAGAGTTAAATACAAAGGTACATAGGGTTCAGGGGCAAAGAGCAAGATATAGACCTAGACATAGGGTGATGGAAGCAGATCATGGAACAGCATGAGGAGTAAGGGACAGCCTTTCTGAGGCATGCAATTAGACATTATAAAATAACCCATACTGTTTCAGGGGGTTCCTTTCTTCCTTTCACATTTGAATTGAAGAGTTAATGGGGGGAAACAAAGATTTTACACTAAAACCATCTTGTTTTCTGAACAAAATTGAAATATAATCCTACTTCCAAATGTATTATTTATAAATAAAGCTCATCCCTTATTAGCACCTGTCCCCTTGACCCAGTTTTACCTATGGCTCATAATTCTCATGTGCCCCATTCTCTTTATGCTTCTATCTTCTTCACTGTTCTATGAACCTTCAAAAGAGGAAATTTCCAGTTAGAGAAAATAAGCTATGTGACGTCTTTGAGATAGGAAAAAAATTATTAGAGAACTGTTTTTTTTTTATTCACACAAAAACCAAGACATTGTTTAATGTATTTATACCTGAAAGTTTCAATTCTATGATTTTTTTATGTTTTGGTTTTTTTTTTCATTTTTATTGGACATTTTCTTTATCTACATTTCAAATATTATACCTCTTCCTGGTTTCATCTCCAGAAATATTCTATCCCATCTTCCCGCCCATGTCTCCATGAGGGTGCTCCTTCACCAACCCACCCACTCCATCCCACCTCCCTACCCTGGTATTCCCCTACACTGGGGCATCTACCCTTCACAAGATCAAGGACCTCTCTTCCTATTGATGCTGGACAAGGATGCAGCTGGAGCCATGGATTGCTCGATGTGTATGCTTTGGTTGGTGGTTTAGTCCCTGAAAGCTGGGGTGAGGGTTCTGGTTGGTTGATATTGTTGTTCTTCCTATGGGGTTGCAAACCCCCTCAGCTAACTCACTCCTTTCTCTAAATCCTCCATTGGGGACCTCATTCTCAGTTCAAAGGTTGGCTGTAAACATCCTCCTCTGTATTTGTCAGGGTCTGGCAGAATCTCTCAGGGTCCTGTCACCATGCACCTCTTGGCATCCCCAGTAGTGACTGGATTTGGTGACTGCATGTGGAATGAATCCCCATGTGTCTCTGGATGGACTTTCCTTCAGTCTCTGCTCCTCACTTTGTCTCCAGTTTTCCAGTTTTCCTCTAGTGAGCATTTGTTCCCTCTTCTAAGAAGGAATGAAGCATCCACACTTTGGTATTACTTCTTGAGCTTCATGTGGTCTGTGAAGTGTATCTTGGGTATTCTCTCTAAGCTTTTGGACTAATATCCACTTATCAGTGAGTACATATCATGTGTGTTCTTTTTGTAATTGGGTTACCTCACTCAGGATGATATTTTCTAGTTCCATCCATTTGCCTAAGGATTTCATGAAGTCATTGTTTTTAATAGCTGAGTAGTACTGCATTGTGTAAATGTCCTTGTTACATGTTGGAGCATCTTTTGGGGTTTTTTTATATGCCCAGGAGTGGTATAGCTGGGTCCTCAGTTAATACTAAGTCCAATTTTCTGAGGAACCACCAAACTGATTTCCAGAATGGTTGTTCCTTCTTGCAGTCCCACCAACAATGAAGTAGTTGTTGAACATCTTTGTGCACATCCTCACCAGCATCTGCTGTCACCTGAGTTTTTGAACTTAGCCATTTTCACTGGTGTGATGGAGAATTTCAGGGTTATTTTGATTTGCATTTCCCTGATGACTAAGGATGTTGAACATTTCTTTAGGTGCTTCTTGGCAATTCAGTATTCCTCAGTGAAGAATATTTGTTTAGCTCTATACCCCAATTTTATAAGACTATTTGGTTTTCTGGATTCTTGATTTCTTTGTATATTTTGGAGATTAGCCCTCTATTGGATGTAGGATTGGTAAAGATATTTTCCCAATCTGCTGGTTGCCATTTTGTCCTATTGATAGTGTCCTTTGCCATACAGAAGCTTTGCAATTTTATGAGGTTCCGTTTGTCTATTTTTGATCTTAGAGCACAAACCATTGGTATTTTGTTCAGAAAAATTTTTCCCTATGCCATGTGTTCAAGGCTATTCCCCCCTTTCTCTTCTATTAGTTTCAGTTTTATGTGAAGGTCCTTGATCTACATGGTCTTGATGTTTATACAAGGAGACAAGAATGGATCAATTTGATGTTTATACAAGGAGACAAGAATGGATCAATTTGCATTCTTCTACATGCTGACCTCCAGCTGAACCAGCACCATTTGTTAAAAATGCTGTTTTTTTCCACTGGATGGTTATAGCTACTTTGTCAAAGATCAAGTGACCATAAGTGTGTGTATGTTCATCTCTGGGTCTTCAATTCTATTCCACTGATCTACCTGCCTGTCTCTCTGTACCGATACCATACAGTTTTTATTGCTATTGCTCTATATTGTTGCTTGAGGTTAGGGATAGTTATTCCCAAGTTCTTTTATTGTTGAGGATAGTTTTCACTATCCTGGGTTTTTTGTCATAACAAATAAATTTGCAAATTGCTCTTTCTAACGCTATGAAGAATTGAGTTAGAAATTTTACTATATTAATCTTGCCAATCCATGAGCATGGAAGGTTTTTCCAACTGCTGATATCTTCTTTGGTTTCTTTCTTCAGAGACTTGAAGTTTTTGTCTTACAGATGTTTCATTTGTTTATTTAGAATAACACCAAGTTTATTATATTATTTGTGACTATTGTGAAGGGTGTCAATTCCCTAATTTCTTTCCAAACCTCCTTATCCTTTGAGTAGAGGAAGGCTACTGATTTGTTTGACATAATTTTATATTCAGCCACTTGGCCGAAGTTGTTTATCAGGTTTAGGAGTTCTCTGGTGGAATTGTCCCTCCTTTTCTTATCTAATTGCTCTGGCTAGGATTTCGAGTACAATATTGAATAGGTAAGGAGAGAGTTGGCAGCCTTGTCTAGTCCCTGATTTTAGTGGGGTTGCTTCAAGTTTCCCTCCATTTTAGTTTGATGTTAGCTACTGGTTTGATGTATATTACTTTTACTATCTTTAGGTATTGGCACTGAATTCATGATCTTTCTAAGACTTTTAACATGTTGAATTTTGTCAAACAGCTTTCTTATCATCTAATGAGATGGCCGTGTGGTTTTTTTTTTTCCCTTTGAGTTTGATTATATAGTGGATTACTTTGGTGGATTTTCATATATATTGAACCATCCTGCATCCCTGGGATGAAGTCTATTTGATCATGATGGATGATCATTTTCATGTGTTCTTGGATTCGGTTTGCAATAATTTTATTAAGTATTTTTACATTGATATTCATAATTGAATCTGAACAATTGGTCTGAAGTTCTCTTTCTTTGTTGAGTCTTTGTGTGGTTCAGGTATAAGCATAATTGTGGCTTCATAAAATGAATTTGGTAGAGTTCCCTCTATTTCTATTTTGTGGACTAGTTTGGAGAGTATTGGTATTAGGTTTTCTTCGAAGGACTGATAGAATTCGACACTAAATCTATCTGGTTCTGTGCTTTTTTTTTTTTTTTTTTTTTTGGTTAGAAGACTTTTAATCACTGCTTCTATTTCTTTAGAGATTATGGGACTGTTTCGATGGTTTATCTGATCCTGATTTAATTTCGGTATCTGGTATTTGTCTAGAAAATTGTCCATTTCCTCCCGATTTTCCAGTTTTGTTAAATATAAGCTTTTGTAGTAGGATTTGATGATTTTTTTATTTCCTCAGTTTTGTTGTTATTTCTCCCTTTTCATTTCTGATTTTCTTAATTTGGATACTATCTCTGTTCCCTCTGGTTAGTCTGGCTAAGGGTTTATCTACCTGGTTGATTTTCTCAAAGAACCAGTTGCTGGTTTTGTTTTCTTTGTATAGTTCTTTTTGTTTCTACTTAGTTGATTTCAGGCCTGTGTTTGATTATTTCCCACTGCCTACTCCTCTTGGGTGTATTTGCTTCTTTTTGTTCTAGAGCTTTCAAGTATGCTATAAAGCTGCTAGTGTATGCTCTCTCCACATTCTTTTTGGAAGCACTCAGAGCTATGAGTTTTCCTCTTAGCACTGCTTTCATTGTGTCCCATAAGTTTGAGTGCATTGTGCCTTCATTTTCATTGTATTCTAAAAAGTCTTTAATTTCTTTCTTTATTTCTTCTTTGACCAAGTTGTCATTGACATAAGCGTTGTTCAGCTTCAATGTGTATGTGGGCATTCTCTTGTTTCTGAGCAACCTTAGGCTATGGTGATCTGATAGGATGTATGGGATTATTGCAATATTCTTGTATCTGTTGAAACCTGTTTTGTGATAGATTATAGTGTCAATTTTGGAGAAAGTACAATGAGCTACTGAGAAGACGGTATTTTTTTGTTTCTTTGTTTTAGGATTAAATGTTCTATAGATATCTGTTAAATCTATTTGTTTCATATCTTCTGTTTGTTACACTGTGTCTCTCTTTAGTTTCTGTTTCCATGATCTGTCCATTGAGGAGAGTGGGGTGTAGAAGTCTCCCACTATAATTTTGTGAGGTGCAATGTATGATTTGAAATTTAGTAATGTTACTTTTATGAATGTGAGTGGAGCATAGATGTAGATTTTTCCTTTGACAAATATAAAGTGTCCTTCCTTATCTTTTTTGATAACTTTTAGCTGAACGTCTATTTTATTCGATATTAGAATGGCTTCTCCGTCTTGTTTCTTGGGACCATTTGCTTGGAAATTTATTTTCCATGCTTTTACGCTGAGGTAGTGTCTGTCTTTGCCACTGAGGTACATTTCCTGTATGCAGCAAAATACTGGGTCCTATTTCCGTATCCAGTCTGTTAGTCTATGTCTTTTTATTAGGGAATTGAGTCCACTGATGTTAATAGATATTAAGGAGTAGTGATTGCCTTCTGTCATTTTTGTTGTTACAGGTGGAATTTATGTTTGTGTGTCTATCTTCTTTTGGTTTTGTTGCAAGGAGATTACTTTCGTGCTTTTTCTAGGGTATAGTTTATCTCCTTGTGTTGGAGTTTTCCATCTGTTATCCTTTGTATGGCTGGATTTGTAGAGAGATATTGGGTAATTCGGTTTTGCCATGAAATATCTTGGTTTCTCTATCTATATTAACTGAGAGTTTTGCTGGATATAGTAGCCTGGGCTGGCATTTGTGTCCTTTTAGGCATCTGTCCAGGATCATCTAGCTTTCATTGTCTCTGGTGAGAAGTCTGGTGTAATTCTGATAGGTCTGCCTTCATATGTTATTGACCTTTTTCTCTTATTGCTTTTGATATTCTTTTTTGTTTTGTGCCTTTGTGGTTTTGATGATTATGTGACAAAAGAAGTTTCTTTTCTGGTCTCATCTAGTTGGTGTATTGTAGGTTTTTTATATGTGCATGGGCATATCTTTTGGTTAGGAAATTTTTCTTCTATAATTTTGTTGAAGATATTTACTGGCTCTTTAAGGTGGGAATCTTTGCTTTCTTCTATACCTACTATCCATAGGTTTGGTCTTCTCATTGGGTCCTTCATTTCCTGGATGTTTTGGGTTATTAGCTTATTTCATTTTGCATTTTCTTTGACTGTCTTATCAACGTTTTCTATGGTATCTTCTGTACCTGAGATTCTCTCTTTTATCTCTTATATTCTGTTGATGATGCTTGTATCTATGTCTCCTAGTCTCTTTCCTAGGTTCTCTATCTCTATTGTTGTCTCCTTTTGTGATTTCTTTAATGTTTTGATTTTCATTTTTATAACCTGGATCATTTTGTTCAATTATTTCACCTGTTTGGTTGTGTTTTCCTGTAATTCTTTAAGTGTTTTATGTGTTTCCTCTTTAAGAGCTTCTACCTATGTACATGTATTTCTTTAAGGGAGTTGCTTATGTCCTTCTTTCCGTCATTAATCATCCTCATGAGATGTGATTTTAAATCCAGATTGTGCTTTTCTGGTGTGATGAGGTATCCTAGACTTGCTGTGTTGGAGAACTGGGTTCTCAAGGTGCCAAATATCCTTGGTCTCTGTTGCTTTTTTTCTTGTGCTTGCCTTTTGCAATTTGGTTATCTCTAGTGCTATTTGTCCTTGCTGTCTCTGACTGGAGCCTGTCCCATCTGTGATTATGGCTGTGTCAGAAATCTTCTGAGTCCAGCTGTCTCTTGATCCTATTATTCTGGTATCCTGTGATTCTGAGATCCTGCGTGTCAGAGCTTCTGGTAGTATAGATGCCTCTGGGATCCTGAAATCCTGGTGTGACCAAACTCCTCAGATTCTGTTGTGTCAGAGCTCCTGGGAGTCAAGCTTTCTCAGGATGTTGCGGGAGTGGGTAGAGCCCCTGGGTTTGCTCCAGGCACAGGGACAAGCTGGAAGGAACCCATACCTCTGGCTGGTTTGGGTTTTCCCTGGTTCCTGTGGGGGTCCCAGATATGCTGGGTGTTGGGAAAGATGGTGTACAGGCCTCAACTGTGATCTTGAGTGTGTCAGAGATTAAGAGATTTGTGTCCAGGGAGACGAGCTTCCTCTGAGATCCTGTGATCCTGAGCGGTTCAGAACACTTCTGATCCTGGGCATGTTAGAGCTCCTGGGAGTTGGGCTTAGACTGGGTGTTGTGGGAATGGTTGCAGAGTCAGTGCCTGAGGTCTGACATGAAGGGCAGGAACTGTTTTAATCAGGGTTTCTAACACTGTGACAAAACACCATGATCAAAAACTAAGTTGGAAAGTAAAGGGATTATTTGGTGTATATTCCATATCAATGCTCATCACTGAAGGAAGTCATAACATGAGCTCAGACAGGGCAAGAACCTGGAGGCAGAAGCTGATGCAGAGAACACAGAGAGGTGCTTCCTACTGGTGTGCTTCTCATGGCTTCCTCAGCCTGCTTTCTTATAGGACCCAGGACTACCAGGCCAAGGATGGCACCACCCATTATGGGCCAGTCCTCCATTGCCCACCAATAGAGAAAATGACTTAAAGCTGGATCATATGGAGGCACTTCTTCAACTCAGCCGCCTTCCTCTCTTAGCTTGTGTCAAGTTGACACACAAAGCCAGACATTATAGGAACATAAAAGCAAAAGAAGAGGGATCAAGGTTGGGGTGAAGGAGACAGGGTTCAGGTCATGGATGCCTTGAATGTGTCAAATGTTAAGCCTACTTGTGTGACTGTCCTTTGAAAAGAATGAAGCAGTCTCGTTGAGGACTGTAATACTCTGTCAGAGAGATGTTAAGGGTGTAGTCAAGCATGGGGAGAAATAATGGGCAGATATTTCACTATAAAGATAATCTTTCACTTTGGCTAATTACATAATATTGCCCTAGTATTAGGAAAGTTATATGTTAATCTCCCAAACACATACAAAATAGAATTAAAGCCTTTACTCTGGAGTAGACTATTAATATTTTGAATCTCTTGAATGTCATGGAACTGTAAACTCCTTTACCTTAACTGGCATAAACATATTTCAAAAGCTGGAAGATGTTAAATTCCTTAGCAAAGTATTTCTCAACCTTGGCACTATTGGCATTTTACTCCTGAGATTTCTACTGTATTTGGATGTCTTGTCTTAAATTTAGCACCACCCCAGGTTTCTAGCTCGTGCTGTAGCACCCTCCTGCAAATTATGGTTGATGTTTATTTTTTAGTCATCAACTTGTCACAAGCTGCAACCACCTGAGATGAGAATCACAATTGAGAAGCTCTTTATCAGGTCAACCTATGTGCATGTCTGTGGAAGATTGTCTTTATTGTTAATTGACATAGGAAGACTCAGCTCACTGTGGGAGGCATCAGATCTGTATTAGAGTAGAAAAAGTTAACTTAGGAGGTAGCAAGCAGGCAGACACACCAGGAGCACTTGTTTATCTCTCCCCTTGACTGTACTGTGCTGTGACTAGTTCTCTCAAGCTCTGGCATTTGTGACTTTTTTGGAAATCATGAAGTATAACCTGAAACTCTAAAATGTAATAAATCTTTCCTTCCCAATGTTTCTTTTGGTCAGGAAATTTTATCACAGCAACATCAATTAAACTAAGACAATTGTAACTGAAAGTACTAGAGGGCTGCTCAAAATCAACAGTTGAGAACAGCAGCTTAGTGAATATAGCGATGGTCTGCTTTCTGTCACAAAGTAGTAGTAGCACCTTTGTCTGATTTCTCCAAGAGTTTTTGGCTTCCTAAATCTAGTAAGGAGCAATCATTCTCTTTACCCCATGTTCTACATACACGATAAGCAATATAACAATGAATCAATACATATATGTTGAGCATGTGAATGAACAATGAATAGACCTTAAATGTGAAAGAATGTGAAGATGTGATTGGAATTCAAGAATGTTTAACTCTTTCTCCTCCTTCTGATGCTTCCTCTACTTAGTGAAGAAATCACTAGAAAGTTGATGGAAATTCTTTGGGAGTTCTCAGACTACAAAATATTACTGTCATACTGTGATGATTTAATGTTGATTGTCAAGTTTCGGGGAATACCTTGAGGAATTTTGTATGCTTAGTTAATTGAAATGGGAAGTTCCACACTGAATACAGGTGGGATTATTCCTAGGGTTGTATTGTTAGACTGAATTAAAAAGCAAGTGAGCTGAAAACCAGCATTCAAGTCTCTTGCTTCTTTTTTTAAAATTCTTACTGGTTATTGTGTTTATTTACATTTCAAATATTATTCCCCTTCCTGGTTTCCCCTCTGAATAACCCATCCCACCCTCCCCCCTACTTCTATAAGATTGCTCCTCAACCCCCCACCCACTCCTGCCTCACTGTCCTAGCATTTCCCTACACTGGGGCATAGGGGTCACAGGATCAAGAGCCTCCACTCTCACCGATGCCAGATAAGGACATCCTCTGCTACCTATGTATCTGGAGCCTTGGGTCCCTCTATGTGCATTCTTTGGTTGATGGTTTAGTTCCTGGGAGCTCTGGAGGTCTGATTGGTTGATATTGTTGTTCTTCCTATGGGGTTGCGGATCCCTTCAGCTTCTTCAGTCCTTCCCCTAAGTCCTCCATTGGGGTCACCATGCTCAGTCCAATAGTTGACTGCAACCATCCTCATCTGTGTCAGTAAGGCTCTGACAGAGCCTCTCAGGAAACAGCTATATCAGGCTCCTGTCAGCAAGCACTTTTTGACATCAAAAATAGTGTCCTGTTTTGGTGGCTGCATATGGGATGGATCCTCAGGTGGATGCAATGTGACCAGCTATCTCATACTCTTGTTGCAATGACTTCCCCAAGCTCAAACTATACGTCAAAAGAGACACCTGCTTCCTTTGTTTGCTTTTGTAATGTATTCTACACACCAGTGAGAAAAGTAAATAACACATACATAAAATTCAAGTGTGAAACTTACATTTTGCAAATCCATTAATTATGTAGATTTTTCTATTCATATTCAGCTAGTCCATTTATATCATTGGATATTCTTTAGTTGAATTGTACCTAATACTTGAACTTTGGAACCAAGTGGCAAAGTATGCCTGTGCATCATTTTGTTCATCTGTAAAATGATGATAACAATACACAGCTCACCATCAAATTTATAACTGAGGAAACACGTGTAAAGTGCAACTTTGAAACTATAAATTATTGTATATGTCTTCATTACCATTAATTAGAATTAATGAAATATCATGAAGGAAGCCTGCTTGATTTTTGTATTTTCTTTAAAATATTTTGATATATTTTTTTATTTTTGAAATTAAAATGTAAATACACCATTTCCCCTTGCCTTTCTTCCCTTCAGTCCTATATATATATTTCCCTACCACAGTTTCTTCTCCTTCTCTCCTCCAAGTCCTTCCTCACCTCATATATGTTTATAAATATGTAAGTACAACTTACTTAGTTATTTAATATGTCTTGTATGTGTATATTATGAGAGGTTCCCATTTGGTATTAGATAGCCAATTAGTGTGTTCTTTCCTGCAGAAGACTATTTCTCCCTGTCTTCCTCTCTTCCTTACTTGCCTACAGTTCTTTGTGTAGGGGTAGAGCCTCCAAGATTTCCTACTCCCGTGTTAGTACCGGTATTGTCATCATTAAAGTCTCACTTTTTAAAAATTGCTTTCATGGATATACTTTTGAAAAATACTTCAATTATGGAAAAAATGCCTTTTCTTCTTTCTTTTATTTTTTGTTGCTTTATTTCTTCTTGCATTGTTGGTCAGCTGGTTTGTGGTTGGTGGTTGGTTGGCTGGTTGGTTTGTTTGTTAGTTGGTTGGTTGGATGGTTGGTTAAACTGAGACATTGTAGCCCAGATTGGCCTGGAATTCTCAGGGTAACCCAGGGTAGTCTTCACAATTCCTCATATATTAAATATGCTTCATGCTAAGATTATGAGCATGAGATACCACCCGATGCCTTTTTTTCTTTCTTAAAGTAATTTTAACTTTGAGGTCAGAGATATAAGTAGCTCAGTGATGAGAAATTGCATAACCATATTTGAATCCCAAATTAGGTCTCCGGTATGGCAAACAATCATAACTTTAGATTTGATGACAAATCTTGTTAGAAATTATTGGAATGAATGGAAGTATTTAAATGCAAGTATTTAAAGTTGCTATATAAAAATCATCTCCACCATCATCCTCACTACCTTTGTCCTTGCTCAAGGGATATGTCTTGACATTTTGGTGTTTGTGGGATAGTGGACCATGCCAGGAAACTTGGTAAGGATGAGTGGGTCCAGAGTCCCCAAAACCCAGGTACTCACCTGAGATGGTAGGCAGTTCCCTGCTCCCTGCCAGATTCCCAGCCTGGAACACAGGTTACACTTCCCACATAGGAAACATAATGAGTATTGACTTAGCTCCAGAGTTCTCCATGCTAATGATGTATCTACAGGCCCTGAGGGTTTAGTCAATAAACTTCCCTTCCCAGACATTCCTTCTACAAATAGGATTTAATCTCTTGTCCACCCTAAGGAGGTGGTATAAAATCCATTTCCAGGATGAACAGTTGATAAATGGTATGTCTACGCATAGAGTATCTCTTTCATCAAGAACTACCATGGGGAGCATGGAGAAAGCCTTCATCTACAGAACCACAGCCTAAGTCTCTGGCAGAAGGCCCATCTGCACTCCTACACAACCACTGCCAACCTAAGGACAGCTGCCAATGAGCTAAGCCTGAGCTCCCTGCCTCAGGCTCATTGTAGTCCTCAGCCCACTTTGTGACCCAGCGGTACCTGGATGCCCAGGAGTTTGGGAGCCCCAAGTATGGGTTCGTAACTGAGGGCCCATGGATCCTGATCCTTACTTCGAGACTACTCTGTGCACCTTTCCAGCAGCAACTGGATGCCTGGGAGTCAGGGAACCCTAGGTTCTGCCTCCCATATCGTCTATTTTCGACTATGTTTTACCACCCCTTGAGCAGTGTCCTGATCCAAGCGGCGAGGCAAAACAGGACCCCACAACTAATAGGGTCTAGTTTAAAAACCCTCAGGTATTTAAGCTCCTTTTCTATCCTTTCACATATATTTACTTTATCTTATACAGCTAGGATCATATAGTTTTGTATTATGGAATATTTTCTTCTATCTTAATATTATATATTGATACCAGCATATTATTTGTTACTTGCCTTCAATACTCCTTAACTTTTTTCAAGTGTTTTAGAAGAGATTAAGACAAACATCGAATGTGTCATACGCTATGTGGATCTTGGGGAATTCTGGAATCATGTTCCTCTTTCATCACTTCACTGTCAGTCAGCCTAAATTTTTGAAAAATGCAACTCCTCAAAGGTGTTGGCACTGGTGTTGGTCCTTGAGTTCTCATAAGGAAAGGTACACAACAAATTGTCAATGGGGTTTAACGTTCAGGATTTCAAATCCAATGCAAATGCTGCCATAGCCTATTGTTGAAAAGTAACACATTTCCCATTCAATTTTGTGTGGCAGCATTGTCAAGTCAGAATTTGGGGAGCTGTATTTATGAGTCAGTGTGGTTATGTAATCTCTATAAAAGTTTAATGATGTTTGTTACAATAATAGAAGAATATACTTATTAACAACCTTAGTTTTTGGTTTGGTGTAGCTAATTTCATGAATTGTAATGTTATAACTATGTAAAAACAGGATCAAATATAGAACTTATGGAAAGATCTACTTATTAATGACCTTAGCTTTTGGTTTGGTGTGGTTAATTTCATGTATTTTAATTTTATAGCTATGTAAATACAGAATCAAATATAGATGTCTAAAATTAAGCAGAGTAATTTGAATTTTTCTGCTCAACTTTCCTGTAAAAAACAAGCATTTCTTTTTCACAAAAATATTGATTCATTCAGAAGTCTAAAATCTTGCATGAAATTAACAGAAAACTCTGTTATACAAAGCAAAAATATACTTCTGTCAGTAGGAGTGCCATCCAAAAAATAAATAAATAAATAAAAATGAAGTTCCAGGTCTGTTTTTAATCTCACATTTAGCTAAGGCACAGTTTTGATAGAGGTAGAGAATTGCCAAAGGAAAATGCTTTCCTGCTGCTGAAGAAATGATGAGGCAGGCAGTGGGTTTATTTTTATAACAATGTGTTTTGATCCTGTGACAAATGTTTCACCATAGCCTTAACATTTTTCCTATTCTAAACTAAATTGTGTATGTTAACATTCTGATCTGTCTCAACTTCTAAGAATACTAAGATGTATTGTTGGTGTTGAGGACTTTTCTCTCTGGTTTCCGGTAAGTTGAATTAAATTACATCATTCTTGAGTGTGTCCCATTTGCAAAGTACCTTCTAGTGTACCGTCTAGTCATAGAAAGTTGGTTAAACCAACAGTTCTTTATGAAAGGGAAGGTGAAACTATCTCTAAGTAATTTAGGTACAAAAAAGAGTACAATGTAGTTTATAAAAAACAAGCAAACTAGAAAATGCTACCAGAGAAACCAAGGAGGGAAATAAATTTAAATAAGGAAGATCCTAGAAGTCTTGGGAAAGAGAAAAGCAGAGACTTACATTAAGAGATGTGGAACATTTGATACATTGTTGTGAGAGTTCTGGGAGCTGGACAGCATGTCTAGAGGAACAGAAAAAGTTGAAATATGGCACAAATATGACACTGCGGTTATCTACTTAAGGATTTAGAACTGAGACCACACCTATCCTCTCCAGTATGGCAATTACAAGCAACATAGAACTGTTTAGATTTATATTAAAGAAAATAAAACTCAATAGTCAATCTTTCAGCCACACTAGACATATATTAAGTGCTTATTAGGCACCAGGGGGAGATATTGTGGTGGAGGGGATGGTAGAAATATTGCTAATCATTGCATTTCGCATTTTTGCATATACCTGGAAGTATGTTAAAACATCAGTTTCTAAGACCCACCGCTTCATCATTGGGTCTGGGATGGGGCCTGAAGTTCTCGCTTTCTAGCAAACTTGCCTTTGTTGTCAGGTAGGGACCTCACTGTGAGTAGCCTCGCAAGTGATCACGACTTTAAAGCTTCAACTTTATCACAGATCAATACACATATTTTTCAACAGTAAAAATGAATTAGAACAAAAGTATCTGAAAATTATTTAAACAGTACAGAATTAAAACACAGAAAATTCCACATGCATATGTTTAGATTGCAATAACTAAAATCAGAAAAAAAAAACTTTAAGAGAAAAAAAGAAAAGAATGTTTAGAGAGGTTTCTAAACATTCATCCTCTCTCTCTCTCTCTCTCTCTCTCTCTCTCTCTCTCTGTGTGTGTGTGTGTGTAACAGTTATGTATATATTTGTGTCTGTGAGAGAGATAAAGAGGTGCATATACATAGAGGTTCCCATTATTACAGTGAATACATCATAATCAGATAGCAAACTGGGTGTTCAACCTTATTTAAGGCAGTATCTTCTCTGTGTACTCCAGCCTATCTGGCCTCCGAGTTTTCAAGGACTTTCCTGTCACCATCTCTCATCTCTTTGAAATTCCACTTTCTGTGTGTTCTAAGGATTTGAACTCAGATCATAACAACTATGGAGCAGGTGATTTATCCACTGAGCTCTCTATCCAAGCCTCATTATTTCTTTTTTAATTTTTTAATTCTTTTGTCTTTTTTATTTCTTTCATTCTCTATTTCTTCATATCTTTCCATCATAAATCTCACCAAGAGTTCTGTAGACCACACTGTTATAATGTGAGTATCAAGTTGAAAATCCTGCACTTCAAGCTGTTTATAATAACAATTTCTCATCATTTTTACGTCATGTTTAAAAGCAACGATAAACCAATTACAAATAGAGAAATGAACTGGCAATTGGGACAGCATGCTTCCCAACTAGGGTAATCAATTCAAGGTCATGACAAATCCAGGCAGAAAAGAAATAACTGTGACAGACCAGGAAAAGTCAGATGCCATGTACATTGAGATTATAGAGACAACAGGATTGGGCAGCCAATTGGGGTATGAGGAAAAGAGAGATTTAATGATGATGTACAGATTCAGTCCTGGGCAACTGGATGAGTGGCAGTAGGCAATACACAAGCCCCTGAATTACTATATAATAAGGAAGCGCATATGCACACCTTCTCAGTTACTAAAGATCACATATGTACTGCATTCACCTGTGCAGTTTTTCTCTAGACTCTTAATAGATCTTTGTTAGAGAACTGTGTACAGTTATTTATATCAGAAATAATCCTGCTGGATGAGGGACCCATGCACAGATTATTTGTGTGTTGAAGGGATATTCAAAATGGAACTGACAAGTAATATGCTACAAACCCAAAGTAGCAGGAAAGGCCCTGTAGGAATTACAGACTTAGACATCCAGGCTTCTTGAAACACTTTGAGAGCATTTGTGAAGCGACTTAATCACTTAATGTTTGGGAAATGTATCTTTGTTTTATATATACAAAATAGTATCTGCAAGAACAAATGATCATCCTGATGAAACATGCTGTCATGTATTAGTTCTCATATCATTTAGTACATCAACAATTACTCCTCTTCACTTATATGTGCACTTTAATATTGGAAGTCATCACATTGGTAGTATATTAAATCAACAGAAATATCTAGTAAGGTTGCTTTTGAATATGTCAGATAAGACATAACATTGGATAACCTCAGAAACAAATAAATCACTCTATAAGATACACTAGAGAGATTACGGGAAATAATTTCAGATCATAAGGTTTTTTGTTTAATATTTATAATCTGCCTGTTACCCCATAGACAGTATAATGAAGTAGCCATCCTAAGACTAAGACTTGCAGAATTGTGCACATCACACACACACACACATACACACACACACACACACACACACACACACACACACACACACACACACACACACACACACACATATATATAATACACATGTCAATTTTTTTTCTACGAGTTTGAGACCAATTCTCATAATCAAAACTAAGCAGATGTTATTTTCTCATGTATGTCTTATTCCTTATATTTTCTAAAAGGGTGGAAAAATTGTTTAATTTTTACATTACCCCAAATTCAAATGTTCAGAAACTAATATGTAAGTTTGGCATGATAATATCAAATCCATAAATTCTCACTAATATCACTTCCCAAATCTGAGCTGAACAAAGACAATACTAATAAACATTCCAAAGTGGAGAAGAAAAGCCCATGAGGCCTTATCCTTAGCCAAAGTACTACAGGCAATTCAAGAATGCTGAGAATGAGAGAAATGGTTTCTTCAAGGGACAGCACATCCAGTACCACAGTGAAAAATTGGGGCTATGAAAACGAAGGAGAGCAGACGAGGACATATGGAAGGGTTTGGAGGGCTGGGAGAAATTTGGTAATTATTGGTTCCCTCTCCATTAATAAATGTTCTTGTGAATTAGCAACTGTTCCTTCCCTGATAGAAAAGGAATCAATCTTGTAAATAGTAATTTCCCTTCCAAAACAGGAGTTTTTCTTACAAAAGTGTTAACTTACCTACTTTTCAAAGCTTCCTCTATTTCTGATGCTTCTCAAAAGAATCACCTTAAAGTGATATTTACACAAAAGGTCATATTCTGGTCTCATAAGGAATGTTTTAAGGTGGTATGTTTTGGTCTTCTAAAATAACACATTCATAATTTCAAGGTATAAGAACATGAACATTATTCCAAGCATATTGGCACACACTGTTTTAATGATTAAGTTATTTATTTGCTTTACCTGTAGATCACAGATTCCTTTCCCACACATCTCCTCCTATTCCCTTTCTGTCCCTTTTCTCCCATCCACCCCTCCTCCCCTTCTCCTCAGAAAAAAGGAGATCTCCGATGGATATCAAACAGCCTTGGAATATCAAGTTGCAGGAAGTCTCTCCTCATCTTCTATTTAGGGTAGACAAGACAGCTTAGTTAGGTGAAAGGAATCCAAAGGCAGGGAATGTAGTCAGAGACAGCCCTGCTCCCAATATAGGAATCCCACATGAAGACCCAGGTTCTCAACTGTTACATGTGTGCAGAGGGCCTAGCTAAGTTCTACATATGCTCTCTGGTTAGTTGTCTAGTCTCTATGAGCCCCTAGTTAGTTGATTCTGTAGGATTTCTGTGATGTCTTTGACTTCTCTTGTTCTTGCAGTCCTTTCTCACTCTCTTCCACAAGATTCCCCAAGCTCCACTTAATGTTTAGCTGTTGTCTTTGCATCGGTTTCCATCAGTTTCTGGGGTAAGCCTCTTTGATGACAGTTAGCCTCCTCTCTCCAAGTATAACAGAATATCGTTAATAGTGTCAAGGGTGTGCTCTGTCTCATAGCATGTTCTCAAGCAAACCAGGCTTTAGTTGGCCCTTAGGTCAAATTCTGCTCTTTTATTCCTACACATCTTGTAGACAGGACAAATTTTGGGTCTATCTTTCTGTGGCTGGATTGGTATCCCAATCCCTCCATTGGATTTCTTGCCTGGTTACAGAAAATGGTTGGTTCAGTCTCCATATCTACCATTGCGAAGAGTTAACTTAGCAAGGGTCATCCTCATAATTTACTGAACTTTCCATAGTCTTAGGTTTGCAGCTCATCTCAGAAATGTGCCCCCAATCCAGTTGCTTCTCCCAGTATTCTCTTCATCTCTTCTCCCTCCACTTCCTCCCTCCTGTTTCCATCCCCACCCCATACCACACCCAGTCCCCTCTTTTCATTTACCCCTGATGTCTCAACTATTTCCCCTTCTCAGTGAGATTCAAGTATCCCCTCTTTGGCCCTCCATGATTGTTATCTTCCTTGGGTCTGTGTTTTGTAGCATGGTTATGCTGTACTTTGTGACTAATATCCACTTATAAGTGAGTACATACCATGTTTGTCTACCTAGGTCTGGATTACCTCACTTTTTTTCTAGTTTGATCCACTTATGTGTAAGTACAGGATGCCATTGTTTTGTAAAATTTTTGCTTCTTTGTCAAAAATCAAACATCTATAGGTAGGTAAGTAGGTAGGTGTGTGTGTGTGTGTGTGTGTGTGTGTGTGTGTGTGTGTGTGTGTGTGTGTTTCTGGATCTTTGATGCAATTCCATTGATCAACCTGTCTGTTTTTGTGCTAATACCATGCAAGTTTGTTTTTGCTATTGCCCGGTGGTACAGCTTTAAATCAGGGATGGTGATACCTCTAGAACTTCTTTTATTGTACAGGATTGTTTTAGCTATCCTGTGTCTTTTGTTTTTCCATATAAAGATGAGTACTGTTATTCTTTCAAGGTCTGTAAAAATTGTGTTGTAATGTTGACTGAAATATCATTTCATCTTTAGATTGCTTTTGGTAGGATGGCCATTTTACTTTGTTAATCTTGCTGACCCATGAGCTTGGAAGATCTTTCCATCTTTTGATATCTTCTTCAGTTTATTTCTTTAAAGATTTGAAGTTATTCTCATACAGGTCTTTCAATTGCTTGGCTAGAGTTTCAACAAGATATTTTATATTACTTGTGGCCATTGTGAAGAATATTGTTTCTGAAATTTCTTTCTGAAGTAAATTTTGTGTCCAGCCACTGTGCGAAAGGTGTTTATCAGCTGTAGGAGTTCCCTGGTAGAAATTGTGTATACTATCTTATCATCTGCACATAGGGATACTTTGACTTCTTCCTTTTCAATTTGTATCCCCTTAATGTCCTTGTCTTATTTCTTTACCTAAAACTTCAAGTACTACATTGAATAGATATGTAGGGAACAGACAGCCTTTTCTTGTCCCTGAGTTTAGTGGAGTTGTTTTAAGTTTTTCTCCATTTAGTTTAGTGCTGTCTATTTACTTACTGTATATTGTATTTGCTGTGTTTAGGTATAGTGGCATACACTTTTAATCCCAGCACTTGGGAGGAAGAGGTAGGCTTATCTCTGTGTGTTTGAGCCAAGCCTCATCTCTAGGACAGCCAGAGCTACATAGTTAGTGAGACCCAGTTCCCTCCAGCTCTAAATAAAACAGAGAACTTATTGAGTGTTATTATTCATTCTACCTAGTATACCCCATTACTTTTCTCCCTGTAACGTTTATGTCAACATTGCTTCATCACCCATCTATCTAACCAATAAAGTTGGAAACTTCAAGCCACCTTCCATGTTTCTCTTTCTCTCCTCTTACACAGAAATTTTTCTAGATCCCATAGCTTCGATGTTGTAAACTTTTCATCAAATTACAGTGTCTTTACCTTCATTATGATGGCCTTGATTTGGGACCTTTCTTTTTCTACCCTGACTCTCTCCACCAAAACATGCTATTTGAATTTACCTTCCTGCCTCACCTCCTAGTCACCTAGTAGTTAGCATATTTCTTATTGTGTTTCCAAACTCTATGCCTTCCTATTTCACAATCACAATGTTCCTTCATGTTCACGCTATGTTCCTGTCTGCCAACAAAGTCTTTCTCCTTTAGTTAATAGATTTGCTGGTGATGTTCAGGATCCTATAGCTACATCAATTCTGAGCACCACACATTCCGTTGCATACTAACTCTGATGGTACCATTAGAATAGATGCCTTCTCTCCCACTGTGATTCCATTGCTACATTTATATACACTTATTTACCCTATAAATAGTATTACTACCTGGTATAAATAATTGGAAATAAAGACATTATTTAACAAAACAGTTGTTACATTCCCACCTTAAAAAACCTATTAGCAGTTTATTTGTTTTCTTATCTTCCAGTTTCTGTTACTTCAACATCAGAATAGAATCTAGAACACAAGAGATGTGTAACAGTTGTATATAGTTGATTTGGGTGGTTTTCTTGTCTTTTCTCAGTCACTTTTGCAATAATTTAATTCGATGAACAACAAAAGGAAACAATTTCAATAGGAGTTCTGGAATTGAATATTCTGACATAATGTCTACTAGAATTGATATAAAAAACTTTTAAGCTCTGTCTGGATTCTGTAACTAATTTGTTCTACATGCCACAAAGCTAAGCACTTGACCAGTAAGAACTTCTATGATTTCATTTCTAGAAATTGCTTATCCTGTCTCATAATATAACCAAGGTTGTGTAGAACAGCAGAAATGCATGAAAAAATGCACAAACCACGCTGCAAGTATGATTTGTTACTGTGATTCAATATTGTACAAAAGGACATTTTGCTAGGTTTTGTAGTTTAAGACTTAAAAAGTCCTCTTCCTTCTGATGTAGATGTAATGAAAGCAGGTCTTCATGCTCTTCAGTAATTTGGACAGCTACTGCAGGAAGGTACCTCTTCTCTCCCACCAGCTTTCCTAATTCATAGTTAAGCCCCAAAGCAGATCATGCTTCCTCCATTACTACTGGACCTGAGTTTTTTCTTTAGATCCTCAGGTTTGAGAACCCTTGAAGATTTTCCTGATTGAATGAATAAGAGACCTGTCAGTCTTCTTGAAACCACCTGATTTTCAATGAACCTTAATATACTTGTTGACATCTTTTGATATCACTTCTCACAAAATAAAATCGATGGGACTGCCAGGCTTCAGTAAGGTGAAGTTAGATTTAGAGGTGTATATGGTATAGTCTCTTGGCAGGTGGAAACAGATGTGTAACATCTCTCTCTGACGCAAGGGCTTTCATAATGTCTTCATAAATCTATGATATTTAGTGCTATGCTTCCATCATGAAGGTTTTCAGTGTAATGTATGGACATACTTCAACTATAACAATGAACATTACACTTGATCAGAATATAAAAACACATTGATACCAACTGTTTTCTTTGCCCTCTTCTCCCCAATACTTGGAAGAGAGTCATAAAAACTAATTTGGATTTTATCATGTTTGTGTTCAGTGTGAAAATTTTTCTAAAGGGAAGGTTCTCAATCCAGACTCTAAGCATTTTTCTTTCTTTCCAATTTCCCTTATTCTTTCTCATCCAATGTCATTTTGTTCTTTTTATAGGGTCACTTTGAGGCTGCCCTAGAACACACTATAGCACTGAGCATGTTCTTAAACTGCTCACTTTTCTGTTTCCACTTTCTAAGTGCCACAATTAAAGGCATGCACCAACAGATCCTCATACGCTAAGTACTATACTGAAAGCCTTTTATCACATTTACATTCTATTCAAATTATAGCTGCTCCCCCAGAGTATCAAAGATAAATTAACTTTAGAAATTTTCACGATTATATTTCTAGACACCCTGTGAGCAATTCTTATGTCTTAATTATTTATATACAAATAATTCTCATATATGTCCTTTGGAATCATGATTCTCTCTTTTCTATTGCATGGTGACGTTAGTCAAACCTTTATCTTTTTTGAAAGCTCAGTCTTTCAATCTTTATTTGTTTCTTTTCAACTTTATCCTTTTTTCCTGCCCCAACACTGAATGCTATTTAGATTCCCTCCCCAACAGATTCATCATGTTATTTGTTCCTTAGTACAAAGTACTAGTACTTTGTACTTAGTACAAAGCATTGCAGACCAAGAGGAAGAGCCTCCACCCCAGCAAACAAAAAGAGTCCCGGTGTTTTCTTAGCAAAAAACATTATTAAACTTAAAATATGGTGAACAATAATAAAGACCCATTTATGCTCATCTGTAACATCCTTGAAAGTGCTTCGAACCCCCTTTAGTATGTAAGGCTTTTATTTCACATATAGTCTATTCAAATCATATCTGATCTCCCATAGTTTTAAAGGTAAGTTAATTTTAGAAATTATCATGATGAACTGTATTTTCCTGTTTTGTATTATTGTCTCAAAGATAGCCATAAGACTGCATTTCTTATTACTTTTAAAGTTGCTCTGAAGAAACTTTGAAAATGATTCTGAAACTCTTGAACAAGTCTATGTTAATTAGAATTTATATGTCGGTTTCCAAGATAACTCTTCCCAAGAATCAGTGGCCTGTATAATTTATATAACCAAACTTTTCAAAAAGACATGAAATCATAAATGTTTCAGACAAATATATATTTATCATCTTAGAAATATATTCTCAATAAGTAAAAGGCCATTAATAATAATGTTTATAAATCGTTTAAAGGTGTGTATTCCAGTCTGTGCACTCATAATCACTCATGGCATTCTGGATGTTTATTTACAATTGTGTTTAATGTGACACAAGCTTCCTTTTCTAGATGATGTTTTAGCCCACATCAACTGCAGACTGTGACATTTTTTCAAAGGTTACTAAGAGTTTGGGCCTCCATGCCCTTTGTGATGCCAAAGGAGATGTATTAAATAAGACATCGAGATACAGATAATACAGCAAGGTGTGTGTGGAAAAGAAAGGCGATAAGGGAAATAAACACAGGCAGACATGTTTAATGTCATGGAACTGGTTTTGTTGAAAGAGGTCATCCCAGAGCACCATTTTTTCTCACATGACATTGTAGACAATTTACTTAACCTCCATACACCTTGGTTTCTTTGCCCAGAAAAAAGAAGTAGAAAATAAGTAATCAACATAGTACAATGGTCCTGTTAAAACGAGCTGAAACAGATTTCCTAATGTGGTATTTGCTTTCCTTTCTGGAGGGAGTGGTTAATGTTAATATGAAAAGTTGGAAGAGAAGGGATTTCCAAGACATCTGTATGATTCTCAGCAGTAGATTTATGCTATCATTTTCTGGATAAGCTATAATATATCCTTTTGTTTCTGATATCTAAAAGAAGTTTTTAATTTCTCTGGTTGCTATTCTGAATGCCATTACTTCTCACTCTTTTCATACTTTCGATATTGCTGTCATACATTGATACTATTCATGCATTTATCTCCCCCTTTACACAAAGTCTTAAGACTGGTTTTCCAAATATGACACCTCTTGGGTTCTCTAGACAGAATTTTGTGGTATGTTTGATGTCTTTTAGTCTTCTTAGGAATATCTCTTTCACATCTAACCACATTGTTTTTATAAACTCCTACATGCTTGGGAACCCAGATTGATTCCACATCTCAGCTGTTGTGAATAGCACTGTGATAAACATGGGAGCGCAGCTATCTTTGTGGCATACTGATCCCATTTCTTTGGGCGTATACTCAGAAGTAGAAATTAGAAAGTAAAATCTGATCTGCTTATAGAAAGATATGTATTAGAGCTTGATGGTAGGGAGATAAATAAAGGAAGACTGGATTTGATCAGTGCACATTGTATGTATATATTGAAATTTTGCATTGAATTCCAGGGATCTGTATAATTTATACAATCAAAATTTTCAAAGAGATAAAATCATAAATGTTTTAGATGAATACATATTTATAATCTTAGAAAATATTCTCACTAATACTAAGCCATTACTAATAATGTTTTAAGTTTCCATCTTGAATTTGGGAAAAAATTCCTAGGGGCTGGGCTATACCATACCGGTGCTACTAGCTCCAAATGACTCTTTTTTTGGTACATTAATTTTTGACGATTTTTCAAATTTTATGTGTATGAATATTTTACCTCCATGTATGTGTGTGTACCACATGTGTGCCTGATTCACACAGACATCAGAGGAGAGTTCTAGATCTACCAGAACTGGAGTTAAGAATGGTTGTGACCCACCACAGGAGTACAAGTAACTGAATCTGAATCAACTGAAAGGGGATTGAATCCACTGCCAACTCCCCAGCTTCATAAGTTATTTCTTAAATGTAGCCAAATTTAAAATCTTCTCTACAGACACGCCAGCTACGTATCAAGTGCTCTCTTGCTTTATGTGGTGAGTGTCTTCTGTATGGAACAACACAGTTGAAGCTCATCTCCCTCCTTGTAGAAAGTTGCAATGGGCAGCCCTGTTGTAGAGCATCCCTGTAGGCTTTCAGTTTTAGATGAGTGCCCATATGATGAGACATCAGTGGGTACTGTTTCTATTCTTTAGACGTAGTAGTAGTAGTATTGGTAGTAAAAGTAGTAGTAGTAGTAATAGTAGTAGTAATATCATATAATTTTTAAAAGCTTCTAAAAGCTATTGTTCCTCAGTTTAATGTCATATTTCTTACTATTTTAATGCATACATACAAAAGTATAAATATAGCCCACTGAATCTATTTAGTGTTGCTTATAAGCATCTGTTTTTATGACTGACCTCTTGAGCTCTCAGGGAGCTCCTTCCTGGAGAAAACCAGATTGATTATCCATCTCTCATCAGACATGAGTCTCTTACAACTCTTCATGTGGGGGTGGGGCCCTGTGGTATTTTTCCCATTCATGTTGTTATATGAAGTAGTATTATTATCATGACGGTCTTCTTTAGTCTGTCACATTGTTGAGATTTCATGGGTGTAGTCACCTTGTCCTATCTAGATGACACTTGACACTATCTCACAGCAGAAGTCTTTTTCCCCTGGTGATTACAACCTTTCCACCTTGTCTTCAGGGACACACTCTGGGTTGAGATGTAGTTGCATCGATTGAGGACAGGTATCTCACACTCAGTTGGTTTCTGTGTTTTGACCAATGGTGGTTTTCTTTTAAGGGTCTCTGTCTACTGCAAAAGAAAGCGTTTATTCATTAATATTAGTTAGCTGTTTTGTACTAAAATATTTGTGCGGTTTTCTGAATAGGAAAATAACCTTGTGATTGAGCCATTCTTATATTTCTGAAATACATTATACTGGGTTTGTGATTCATTTTTCAAGATTCATGTATTACTTTTAGTATTTCACTTTCAAATTCACTACAACTTAATTTTATCTTGTTAAATTTATCAAAATCTTAAAATAAAGACCATAGTTGTCTCCAGCATGATTTTGTTAACATGGAAACTACTGCAGTGGCTCCAGAACATACAAGTAAAGCAATTCTGAACTTGAGAAAGGAACTAAAAACTTGCATTTTTTTAAGAAGTTGAGGGTTTTTCCTCTTTATCATCCAACTCTCTAGTATTATCTTTTCAATTATGGTGTCATCAGTATATCACTAATATATATAACTACAACTCCAATTAAATATAATTTTTAACATTTGGTTTATTTGTCTAAAACTAAAACATTTGATTATGAAGATGGTATGACTAAGTATAAAATTCATATAATGAAGATATACTTTATGTATAATTATCTTCTTCCACTAAGGGAAATGATTTTTATCAGATTTTTTCATGTTTTTCTTAGAATCAACATGGCATGATTTGTGGATTCATTAAATTTTGCCAAAATGTTGTTTGCAAATACACTACTCTTCCATTTCAGTTATTTAACTTTAAATAAAATTTAAAAATTTTAAATGTTAAAAAGATGAAAATATTAATTGCAAAGAGTTCAATAGAATTTTAGAAGATTCTAGACTTATTCCCTCTGAGGATAAGAGAACTGGAATGGATGAACACATACATGGTGGGTACAACAGCCACATCTTTGATTTCTTAAGAAGTTTCTAATAAATCAGAACACAGTTAACTAATACCCACATACAATGAAATCCAGAGTTTAAAGGAAGACAAATATAACTAGAAAATAAAATGATTACCTACATAGCTGCAGATTCCAGGAGATAAGATTTCAGTTAGAGTAAACAGAATTTTGGAGCATCAATGAACTGAAAACCCTAAGCTGAGGAAGAGACTAAAAGAGGGACACACATCCTTAGTTAATAGAATCACAGCATCTGCTGAGGAAGTCATCAAAGCTGCTGCTCTCTGACTTCTGTCTTCATTAAGATTTCCAGTACTATGAAGATACACCATGACCAAGGCATTTCTTATAAAGGCAAACATTTAATTGGGGCTAGCTTACAGTTTTAGAGGTTTAGTCCATTATCATCAGAGCAGGAAGCATGATAGCACACAGGCAGACTTGGTACTGGTCAGGAGCTGAGAGTTCTGCATTTTGACTGGAAGGCAATGAGGAAAGCCTGATTTCAAGCAGCTAGGAGGAGGGTCTCTTCCCCAATGGATATAACCTGAACATAGGAGGAAACCTCCAAAGTTCACACCCGCAGTGACACACTTCCTCCAACAAGGCCACACCTCCTACCAGTACCACTTTCTATGGGCCAAGACTATCAAACTACCACATTCCACTCCCTGGCACCCACAGACTTGTTCAAACACATGAGTCTATGGGGCCATACCTAGCCATAGCAGCAAGCAAAATACATGGAGTCCAACTTCAAAAAATCCCATAGTCTCTAACAGTCCCACCAATGTTTAAAAGTCCAATGTTTAAAGTTTCTGCGATTCATGCAATCCCTTAATTGTAACCCCCTATAAAATAAAAATAAAAATGTGGATCTTATGCTTCCAACATCACAGAATATACATTACCATTCCAAAATGTCATCATGAGGAAATGCTGGACCAAAGTAATACATAAAACCATCTTGGCAAACTCCAAAATCTGAATCTCCATGTCTCATGTCCGACTCCTTTCAGTTTTGTTGACTGCAACACAATTTTTTCCTTGGTCTGGTTCCACTCCCTTTTAGCATATTTCCTCAGCAAATTGCCTGTTGGTTCCAAGCTCTGTTACCTTGAACATCTTGGGGTCTCCAAGGCAACTTCGATGTTACACCTTCTTGTTCTAATGTCTGGGATCCACACATGATCTTCTAGGCTCCTCCAAAGGGCTTGGATCACATCTCCAACTCTGCCCTCTGTAACACTCTAGGGTCTAGTTCACTCTACTCCACTACTGTTGCTCTTCTTGGTGGTCATCTTATGCTACCGGCATCTCCAAAACACTGCTTTCTTCCACTGCAACTAAACTTCACCAATAGCCTCTCATAGGCTCTCTTCATGGTGCCAAGCCTCAACTATTCCCATGACCCCTTCAGTCCTGGGCCATCAATTGCAACTGAGGCTGCATCTTCACCAATGGCCTTCCAGGGCCTCTTATGGTGCCCAGGTCAGCTGCTCTTCATGGACCCCTTCATGCCTTCAAAACAAGTACCACCTGGGTGACTCTTATACATTAGCAAGTCCAGCTATAGCAAGGAGTACCACCTTTGTTATCTGTGGAACACATCTTCTTTGAATCCTCAGAAACCACTTCCTAGAAAATTTCACCTTAGTGGTGCTGGTCTCTTCTTAATCACTGCTAATTTCTTTGCTCCCACTGACCAGCATCAACTGTCCCAGTAATCTTTTCTATTATTGACTCGAAAATCAGTGCCACATGGCTGATATTGCCAAGTTCTGCTGCTTGCTGGGGCTGGAACACCCTCCCACACACACTCGTTCTATTACATTAGCAGGAGCTTTCATTTTCTGTTTTCCAACGCCTTCATTGCTTAAGTTTAGCTGCCCTGGAACTTGCTCTGTAGACATACCTTAAAGCTGCGTGGCTCTGTCTCCTGATAGTGGTATTAAAGTTGTATACCAACAATCCTGTACCTAAGCTTTCTTTTTTTTAACCTGGAACTTACTCTGTACTAGGCTGGCCTTGAACATAAAAGATTTGTGTGCCTCTTTCTCCTGTGTTAAAAGCATGTACCACCGTGCCATGCCAAAGCTTCTTGTGGCGACAATGCTTCAAAATCTGAATCAAAAGCCTATATCCTCCATTTCTGGATTGTAGTTCATTCCAGATTAAATGTCCAAATAAAAACAATAACCAATTATTAATAATGACTAACACGATATAATTATTTATCATCCAATGGCAAACATAAACAATGAACTTAGCTGGGTGGGATCTTGCCCCAAAGACACCACTCCCTTAATCTGTTTATCTCCTGCAATACTGGATTTAGCTCCGTTTTGCTTCCTGATGCTCCTTTATTACTTCAACCATACATTTTGTATTTTTCCTTTCTTAGCTTGTTATGCTTGATGAAAAGGCTCTTCATGAGAATAAACCAGAGGACAAAGTCTATGATACGCTGTTCTGAGACATCTTTTGTCAATGGCAATTAATCAAAATCTCTTTACCTTAGCCCCAGGTAGACTCTTCAGACAATGGCAAAAAAGCAGGCACATCCTTCACCAAAATATTACAAGAACAGATTCTAAGCTGTAAGCTAAAATTCTCCTCTGAAATCTCTCAAGCTATGGCCTCAGAGTTCAAATCACCCTCACCAAAATATCTTCCATATTCCTATTAGGATGTCAGATTAAGCCCCACTTAAAGCATTCCACTGCTTTCCAAAGTTTAAAAATTCACATTCCTCCAAAGAAAAACATTGTCAGTTCTATTATAGCAGACCCTGTTACTAACTTCTGTCTTAGGGTTTCATTGCTGTGAAGAGACTCCATTATGGAGGCAACTCTCATAAAGGACAACATTTAATTGGAGCTGGCTTACAATTATAGAGACCTCCAAAGCTTACCTCCACAGTGACACACTTCCTTCAACAAGGTCATTCCCCCTAACGGTACAACTTTCTATGGGCCAATCATATTGAAACTACCACAACTGAGAAACAGGATATGTTCAAATTTAAAGCTTACATATGCATATGTATGTGCATTCATTCACATACACAATACCTCTGCCAATTTACCGAAGATGATATTAATTTCCCTATTTATTCATTTACATATTTTATTCTTTTATGTGTAAAATGCTTTGCCACATCAATGTCTATGTACCACATGAACAAAGTGCTAAATAAGGACATCAGATCCCTTGAACTGGAGTTACAAATAGTTGTAAAATCAAACCTGGGACTCTGGAAAAACCACCAGTGCTCTTAACCACTGAACCATCTTTCCAGCTCCTCCATATTTATTTAAAAAGATGACTATATAAACCACACATAATATAGCATATCTATAATCCCATCACTATAGAAGCTGAGGCAGAATTGCCAATGTTCAAAGCCAACCTATTCTACACAGAGATACTATGTTTCAAAAGCAAAACCATTAAAGTGATTAAATCCAAAATAGACAAATTCATAAATTTACATTTTTTGGTAAATTAGATTCTGTTCAGTTGGCCTCTTTTCCTAAACCTAAGTAGAGACTCAAACTTAAGTTTGTGATATTTAAGATGAATCTTTTTAAAAGTTCAGAAACATTTTAAACAATTTTAAGAAAAGATAAAAAGAAATTGTTAATTAGGATAAAGTAAAATGTATGAACCAGCTTTGCAGATTAATTTTCCTCTCATATAGAAAGCAATATCAGACATATAATTGATAAAGGACAGCTCTTCTGGGATTTCAAATTAATTGGCTGCCTGCATAAACAGTAGAATTGAAATGTTCTATCAAAGAGCTTTATTATAGCTGTCCATACGTGATTTTTCCAATGACTAGAGAATCTTCTATATACCTTTTCAAATATGAATTAAAATTAACCCACTGCTGTGGGCACTAAACTCACCTTTATTTTGTACCTCCTCTGAAGTTTTCCCAGTTCTGAGATTCCAACTGCAAAGGATCCCTATCATCTCCCACCATGCTCTACAACATGGTATCTCCTGACACTGAAGGAGCCAGCTAGTGAAACCCATTGTATGAAAAGGAACTCAGAAGGTAATTAGATTTGGAAAAGAAAATGAAAAGTTAGCATAGTAGGATACATGAATGGCTTCAGGCTTGAGACACTTCCTCACTGCCCCAAGCTAGCCGTTTTTCTTGTGTTTGCCACATTAATTCATTAGCAATGACAAGTCTGAGTGAAGAGATGAGAGCAGACCTGGGCTGACACGTTGCCATAGTGATGACATTTGAGCTTCTTTAGAGTGGTGAATCTGATTAGGCAGTTCAGCATTTTTCGTTATTTCTTAGACAAGAAAAGAAAACCCTAAAGTGACTGTTTCATATATATTTATATTATTGCTATAATATCAATATATTTCATGCCTGCTTATCAAAAGAAACAACAGGAGAGGTTAAAAACTCACCTTTTTCATCTCAGCTGAATTTACAAAAATCAATTCTCCCTAATGCTGTTACAAATTTCAGCATGAAGCTAGGGAGTAGTAAAGGGCATGCTTCATGCTCCATTATTTTTTTTTTCCTTCCTTCTTTCTAGTCCTCATAGAGCTCCATCCAAAGAGTCAAAGTCTCTGTGTACTTGACTTAATTCATTGGCAAGCTTGAACTTAATCTCTTTATTGGAAAGAACAAGAATGGGGAAAGAACATGAAGGAGTTGAATTTGATCTTTGTTTAGAAATGCCATTTGTTGAAAGCCAAGCCAAGCACAAAGCACCTTTGGTTCGTATGTGCTTCTTTGGGAAAAAAAAAAGGAAAACTAAATTCTACTAGAAATGGGAGAGATTTAATGTTGAAGAAAGCCTTGCCACCTCTGAATTTCAGAAGGCAGGCATGTGGCAGGGACAAAGGGAATTCCAGACACAAAGGACAGCGCTTGCTTCTCCCTTATCTCAAAATCAAATGTCTTTATTAGGAGATACTACTTTTATAGCACTCATACACAAATTGCCAATAGATGGCGCTTTGTGGCTTTATGATAAATGGAGAGTGCCTTGTTTTTCTATTTGTTTGTTTGTTTGTTTATTTATTTATTCTGACATCAAGATTTTAAAAAATGATGAGCTCTTACTTCAGTTTTTCTATACTCTTATGGAGCCTGCCTAAACTACCAATTTTAACTGTTGCAATGTACCAGAGTATTTGCATACATTTTGAAAATGGGCACAGCAGAAAGGGAAAATAAAATAATAAACCTCTGCATGCCATAATGCTGGATGGCACTGGCTTGAAATCATTTGAAAATAGTAGAAAATTATGGTGGAAAAGTAGATTTCATACACTTATAATTCCCTGCAAAATATATTCTGTCCATCTACTTGCTTCATGGTACTCTGGTACAATTCTACTCTACAAGTAACAGATTCCATTGAGGATTATCAGTATAAAAATGGCAAATATTGTGGAATGAGCCCTAATGAATTAACATTTGGGACAGGATGTGTGAGTAACTTCCTGGAAATATCCTCTAACTTGCTCTGGAAGGAGACCTAGCATTCCTCCCAGGTATCATTCCCAGCCATGGCTCCGCTCCAGAAAAAAAAGTGAGGCTTTTTGTTTGGGAAAAAAAAGGAGGAGAGTGAATCCTGTTATACTAAAGATTCTTTCAGAACTAGTGTTCTTCAAATGTCTGCAACAGTGGCTAAGTTTCAAGAAAGAGCCATAGTCAGAACCATTATGTATCTGCCTAAGGCCAAAAAGCACTTTGTGGATTCCATTGTGCACACAATGTGGGCTTCAGACACTCTGTGGGACTAGTGACATAGGATGACAAGAGGTAAGTGATTCTGTGTTCTTCCACAACAGTTCAACAGTGTCCATGCACATTTAAAGTGATGCATCCATTTTGTTTGGTGAAAATATTAATCTTTGATTGCTAAAAAATAAGACTTGTTTTACTGATGATTTTTTCAGTATTATAATTGAGTATTTCTATGTTCATTTTTTTCCTTGGGTAGCAAGGAGTCTTTGTGTTTATGTAAGCTTTAAATGGTTATTAGTATACTAAAATTATAAAACCAAATATTCCTGAACTTTTGGGTTCAACTTATAAGTCTTACTTTTCTGTGTATATCTTTATTAGCTTTTAGTATAAAATGAGAACATATGCTTTCATAGAGAGTTTGGATTAGGATTGTATTTGAGTTTGTCTGAATGCAAACACTTGTTCTTATTTATAAACTTAATTAGCTATAACGTCTTATACATTCTAGTCTACAATAATAAGGAAGGACACTATATTCAGTTTTTTTTCTTCTGCTCAAGTACCTATCAAATTAGGCAAATATAACTTCAACATACGAAATTTCCTTAGAAACTTTAGCAGTGTTTATGAATCAAATAAACATATTTATTTATTTAGTAAATGTGTGCATTTAATTTCATTAGTTCTTAAATTTTAAATATTTCAACTTACTACCATTAAGATTTTCAAATATTTACTTTTCCATTTAAACTTTCAAATATTCTCACATAATTAACGTTTTAAATGCCTAAGTTATTTAGAGAATTGAAAATAATCTAAAGAGTATAATATTATTCACAAAATGGTCAAATCCTCTTATAATTTTCCACTTATATTCATAAATTTAAAACCAATATGAAATTTTGTATTATATCAAAAACTTAATAAATTTATTTGAGAAGTATTTATTGACTAAGTGATTATGGCCAATTTCTACTGCATTGGAGTGTCTTAAACATAGTTTAAAAATAGTTTCAGTCACTGCCAACCAGAGATCATGTATGGGACAGAACTAAGCCCCTTACACATAAGTAACAGAACTGTAGGTCAGTCTTCATATGGGACCCATACAGCAGGAGCAGAGGTTGTCTCTGACCCTGCTGCCTGCCTTTGGAACCATTCCCTCTAACTAGAGTGTCCCTTGTTTAGCCTCAATAGATGTGCCTATTTTTTATAGCAACTTGATATGCTAAGGTGGGTTGATATCCATGGGAAGCCTCCCCTTTTCTTAGGAGAAGGGATGAAGGGATGAATGGGAGGAGAGAAGGTAAGAGGGAAGGACTAGGAGAAAAGGAGGGAGGAGAAGCTTTGTCTAGGGATATAAAGTAAACAAATAATAATTTTAAAAAGCTGAAAAATGTGGAAATAGTATATAAAAAAAAACAAATAATCAGCCACATACTCAGATTGTCCCCCTGTTTACTAATGTATTTATAAACTTAAAAGAAATAACTAAAGTTAATAAAAATGTTAATGAATGATGCTAATAAAAGTTTCTAAAGGAATAAAGTTACTAAAGTCTGAGTTTTTATAGCAGGCTGATTAAGGATAGCTTTGGGTTAGAGGTTGTGATTAATGATATGGGGTGTGAAGGCTACTTTCCCCAAAGTATGTTCTCTGAACCTCAAGAGAGATCTGTTTTTTATATCATTGTGTCAATGTTCCACTCCAAATGTGTTTTTGTTCATAATTCTTTAATCTGAATTAGACTAAAAGAAGTCATTTTGCTTTGTTTTTGCTTTCCTGGAAGAAAATCCTTAAAGATATTTGAATTTGCCTCTACTGGTTTTAGAGACAATCTAAAATTATTCCATTGTGTTCTTTATCTCAATGCTCTGGTTTAGTTCCTGCATACAGGCCATACCAGCTATTGTGTGAGAATTGCTTGTTTTTATGGAGAGATGCTGTGCAATTCACCATAAATCTCCAAATCTTTCAGCAACTCTGGGTCAAGCTTGATACTTGTACTTTTCCTGTGCTCAGCAGAGAGAATCTATGGTAGACTCTTGTACATCCTTAATCCACTGGATGACAATAGTACCTTCTCAAGCTATGACAACCAAAAATGTTTCTAAACAGGTCTGGTGGTACACACATGTAAATTTAGCTCTCAGGAGGCTGAGGCAGAAGGATCATGAGTTACAGACCAGCCTGGGCTATATAGTATAACCCTACCTCAAAATAAAATGTTCATAGTCATTGAAAAATGTCATCTGATAGCAAACTCACCCCATTACAATAATATATGCATAAACTTTGAGAGCCACTAGCCTGGGTTGGCTACTGGTTCAGTTGAGGCTGTTGTGTCTATCTTCGCACTACCTGCCTTTACTCCTGGAATCAGCCACACTACCAGCCCTTTCCCAGCCAACCTTAAATCCCCAGACACACACAACAGCTGTTCAATTTCAACTTGCCTTCTTGACACAATTGCTGGGCACTACTATCTCCTGCCTGGAATATATGCCCTTGTCATTACTCTTAGTTCTACTCCTCCCACTTGCTCTAACTTTTAATCAGTCAGTTGTTCTAGTCTCTGCTAGACATCTCTGACCACACACCTAAGGTGCTGCCACAGCCTACCACTCTTCCTGAGACCTCACATGGTTGCCTGGTTCTCCTCTCTCCAAAACACTTCGAACTCCCCTTTCCTTTCCTTCAGTTTTCCTTTTCCTCCAGGGACCTGGAAGTCCTGCCCAGTAATTGGTGCATGGTTTTCTTTACTGACAGATCAAGAACCAATTGAGGAACAGGATTTTAACATCAGTACCACCCCTACATAAGGCAGAAACAAAATGATAGGTCATCTATAGCATAATTTTAGCTTCTTTTGTTTATATCATCCAGTTTTCTTCCTGTCTCCTCTCAACTGTTGGAATGTGTTTTAGTACAGGCCCTGCTCAGACCCTAAGGCAGGATTCTCTGGTTCTAGGAATTGAGTGTTGATTTATTTATTTATTTTGTTGTTGTTTTATATTCTTTGTCGTTAGCAATCGATTGCATTAGACAATTTACTCCCTAGTGTCAGCTTTTAGCTTTTTCATTAGTAATTGTTACCTAAATCTTACTTTTAAAGTGTAGTTTTATTTTTATTCACATGTGTTTATGTATGTGTGCTTGTGTGTGTGTGTGTGTGTGTGTGTGTGTGTGTGTGTGTGCACATGAATGCAAATGCCTTCAAAGGCTGGAAGAAGGTGCTAGATCCAAGATGCTGTTGTGAGTAGCTCAACAATGATGCTGGGAACTGAACTTGGGTCCTTTCGAAGAGCAGTAAGCATTGTTACCGAGCCATCTCTTCAGAAAATAAATTTTGCTTTTAAAAACATCCATTTATTGTCACATGGTGGGTGCGAATAAAAATGTAAAAAACATGCTTATTTTTCAAATCAGTCCTCCAGTTTCATATAAATTCCTTGGCTCTTCACATCTTTACATTAAGAGTGACAAATTAGAATTCTTAAAAGCCCAAATTGGCAACATTTTTCTCTATAATGCTTTGAAACCGTAATCAACATCTTCTCAGTAGAAGCAAATAGAGTCTTAAATCTGGGAGTATAGGCAGGCACGGAAATGGAAGGAAACCATATTGTTTGATAAAACTTGTACTACTTTTAAGTCATTTCTTTTAGCTATTAAATTGAATACAGGGGCACCTGCATCTTGTGTCACCAGAAGTGTCATCTGGTCAGCCACACTGTATCTCAGAGTATTGTTCTTTGAAATTAAAGATAGATTAAAGTACATATTAAAGTCAATGTTGCACTGTAAGAATACTGAAACCCATTTTGCTAAATGACACATTTTTAGCAATGGAAAAGTAGGAGGAAAATGACCCAGATTGAGTTTACTCTGCAGTAACCTCAGTGCTACCTTGGAGGTCTTTGTAATCTATTCACCAACATCTGCACACCAAACTGTACTTGTATATGAATACTTCTTTAGAATGTTCAGCAGCTGGAAGAATGCAAACTCAAACAATGTGTGTTCCTGTGCCTAGCATTTCTTATAGGATAAAAAGTGTTAGCCAGGACTCAGTGGGGTAAATCACGGTGATTACTGAGTATGTGTGAGAGCCTGCTGAAATGATGAGGGCCAGTAAGAATGGTGTTATCCAGTACCATCACAGGGAACTTCCAGAGGCCTAGAAAGAAGTTCAACATGGAAAACATTTAGATTGGTAGTCCTGTTAATAGTGATTTGGAAAGAAAAATGTCCATTGTAGAATGAGGTCTCCATCAGAATAGGGTGAAGTAGTATGAAATTATGTAGGAATGTTATTGCATTGATTCCTCATGGGCCCAATGTTGCCATAAGTTTAACAATATTGAACCATACTTCTAATTAGAACCTGGGTAAAGAAATTCTGCCTTGCAAATATTAGGAAACAGGACCATGAGCTACAATGAAAAAAACCTGTACTTTATGATTGTATTATGTAGAACTCCAGAAAAAAGAATTTGAATATTTTGAAAATAAAACCAGGGAAAATAGTGTCGATTATGAAGAAATTTTAGTGCGTCTACTGTTACTCACCCTAGTGTCATCATAATCTTGTCTGATAGTTTGTGTTTTTCTCAGATAGCTTCAAGCTATAGCCCACATATGTTTGTGAAAAGTGTTATTGGAATACAAGTAAATTTATCTGTTGCTACTTTTATACTGAAACAACAAATTTGCAAATTTGTGGAAGAGACCTTATGAACAAAAAGCAGAAAATAACAATATGTCCCCTTTTAAAAGCAATTTGCCTACTTCTGGAAACATGATTGGACAACCTTTTTCAAACTATAATTACATATGCAAGGATAAGAGAAAAAATAGTGAACATTATGTTGTTTTTGTTGTTTTGTACACAGAGGGTCATGCTTTAAATTAGAAAACCACTCAATTATAATCATTACATATTTGAGGAAGGTCATAGGGCACAGGGAGGGTAGGGGGACATCCACATATGTTTTTTTCCAAATAATTTTGTTTTTGAAAATTGATTCACTCCATTAAAGTTATGTTTAGAGCATTATAAATAGTTCAGTGGGATCCATCACTTTAATAAATATGTCATTTAGGTCCTCAACAGAAATAATGGCTGTCTTAATACTTGAATTTTTCAGAAGATTTGAGGCAAGGAAGAGAGAGAGCCTATGGAAGCAAAAGTCAGAAAAATAAGCAAAAATAAAATAAAATAAAATGAAAAGTTAAAGAGAAATTAAGATAGAAAGAACAACTCATGCATACATAGATTTTCTCTAATAATAGCTAGTGTTACTATATCATGATGGACAAATTACATGTTTTATCAACTGATTCCTAATTTTCAATCTAAATATTTTAAGTGTTTTTATTTCTCTTTTATGAGTATGTCTGTGTGACATGTATGCACACATGTATATAGAATCCATTTTGTGTTGGGAAACCTTTTCTCTACCTTATTCTTTGCTGTATATATTCTCTCAGTTGAACCCAGAGTTCACCTTTGCTCCTAGTCTCTCTAGTCAGCTTGCTCTTGAATCCTTTGTCTTCATTTCCAGGAAGCTGTAATTATAGGTAACTGCCACACCCAACTGACATTTATAGAGGTTCCTGAGATCTAAATAGATGCCTTTGTACTTATTACTTAAGTAGCAAGTGCTTTAAATGCTGGGACATTTTCCCAGCCCTACTTATTTTAATTCTTGTTTTACATACAGACCAGTGGAGACTCTAAATACCAAGGGACCTTCCCCTTTATTCAAACTCTCTTAGGATGGGACTTTTCCTTCTATTACTCTTAGAATTCTTGGGATAGCATTGAATAATATGAATATGATGCTGTGTCGAATTTAAAAGTAAGATCAAGAAATGGATGGCTATCAATCAGTGCTTTGAATTAAATCTTTATAATAGTGATTTAAGGACAAACGAGCTAGCTCAGGTCACAAAACAAGTCACCATTACCATTTTAATGATTGGAAAAAAAAAGCATCATTTATTACATCTCCCAAATCTGCCAATCAATCCACTGAGAGTAAGTTAATTCTTGTTTGGCTTTGGGCGAGCTTTGCTCTAAATGTCTGTCATTGAGTAACTACAAACAACCTAGTCCAGGCAGGCACCCCTATGGCAAAATAACAGACTGAAAGGCAAGGAGAAACCTTGAAGCCTGGGCTCCTGATTGGAACACTGTCACTTCTCTATTTCATGAGCCAAAAGAAGTCATATGGTCAAGTGAAGAGGCAAAGAGGTTCACTATGCCCACCCAGGGTTCTAGATAAGGAGAGTGGAGCAGAGCCAAGATTTCATTAATTTGAAATTTAAAACATCTTATTACAAATGTTGAATTTAGGGTTATCTGCAAGCCAGGTCCAGAACTGTCTGTATTTTCCACTGAAATTGTGTTGAAAGAAAAGAAATACCCAATTACCGTTATTCACAAAGAGTTACATATGAGAGCCACATGGAGGCCTTAGGTATCTTGTTAAATATTAACAGACTTTGGGGATATTGTAGTTAAACTCTTCCTTCATAATCAATATTCTGTAAAACCAAGAACTACAATTAATTGTCAGAGGGGTCAAAGAAATGAGACGTGAATCCTATCTCTGGCCATGACTGGAGAAAAATGTGACATCTTCAACTGCCCAGAAGGTCATTAATAGATAACTATCTAAACCTGATTCCAGGAGCCATAAGCCTTACAAGATTCCTGTCTAGCAGGAGGCTTTATGCTAAAGAACAAAGACATACCACTGCCTGCCTCTGTAGCAGGAAATCCAAACAGGCTTGTCAATCACCTGAATTGAACAAAGTCCCTGAGGAAAAGCTGCTTGTTCTAGTGGCTTTAGAAATAATATAAACTCTCCCTAAAATGTACATCTTTGGCTCTACTTTACCCTGCAATAAATTTTGTGTTCTACATTACACTCTGTGTAGTTTACCTGCATGTCTCATCCTGATCACAAGTTGAGACCGCGAGTCCGTAGTGAAATCTTGAAAGGCAGCCTTACAAAGGATTCCATAGACTCTGTTCCACCACCTGATTTCTGTTTTATTATAAACGTAGCCCTAACAATAGCCAGCACTCTCATGTACTTGATGAGAGAATAAGACACTGTGGGCACCTGGTTCCACTGGATTAAATAATTTGTTACCAATTAAGGAAAGCAACATATATTTCACTTAGAGAAAAAATAGTGGGCAAGAAAGTAAATGTGGAAGTGTATGATCATAAAAAATAGGAATAGAGCACATGATCCACATCAATAGACTCCTGTAGCAATTCACTTAAAAATATCTACATTTTGGTAAAAGAAATTATTCCTTTGCTGTGTGCTTTGCTGAGTGGGAGATAATGATCTCGGCTGTGTGATAAGATAATAGCTTCCTGCCATTCCCAGGCACTTATATGGTCATTCATAGAAAATAAAAGTGATAGCAGAGCTGAGACAATTTGTTTCAAGGCAGGAGGTATTGATTGGTGTAAATATTCTATGCATCCCACTCATGACAGAAGAGAAAGCAAGGCAATTATTGACTTTCCCAAGGAGTCACAGGCACTTAGAGCAAAGCAAACCGTTTCTGCAAAACAGTGCAGTCATTTTGGTTTGGGTTGTTTTGTTCCACAAGACAAAGGCAACTCCTATTTACATCCTCCTTTCCAAACAATACATCTGCAAAGAAGCCTGTATTGGAGCAGTTTGTGGAGATCACATAAAAAGAAATGTCAATTTTTTTTTCTATCGTACTCAGGTCATATCCAAGAAAATAATTGTTGTCCAGTATTTGACTGAGAAATGTAAGTAATATTACATTCTTCTACTTGTAATGCAGGGAACTGTACTAAAGATTGCAGGCAAAGGAAGAGACAGAGTGCAATGTTCACAGTAACTATTGCAGAATGGTGGAACCCCACATTTCTCAAAGGCAGTATGTGCTTGTATTTGCCCATAAAGGAAGCCTTCACTTTCCCCTGACTAGAACTTTATCCACATACTTTGTGCTTGGTGGCTGACAGGTTTTTTTTTTTTGACATATTTACACCCAAAATTAGATTCTTAGGGAAAGTGCTTCCTAGTTTGTCTAAGGATGTCACAGAGGTGGCCATTTGCACCTCAACTAGAAGAATTTTGTTGATGCTCATGGTCAGATGGCTGACCAACCCAGAGCTCATTCAGGAGGTCCGTTGTCTTTAGGAGTCAGCCACTAATTCCAGCTCACATGTCCATCTTACAGCTCTTGACTAATACAGTTGGCAGGTGAGTACACTTGTTCAGAATAGTTTTTCTCTCTACACAGAAGTTATACTTTACAATCCACACAGATCCTTCTGCTGGAGAGGAAAACACAAGTGCTTACTTGTCCATGCAAAGAAGAGTTGAAAATGGGGGACTTGAGGTCCCAGGCAGCACTTGAGTATAGAGCGAAAAGCATGGTGAAGGAATGGCAGACATCTAGGGAAAAACTGAGAAGGAACAGGAGAAGCAGAGCTTTTCAGAGTAAGGAGAGGAGGTTTCAGATAGTCCAAAGAATAGAGGAGACCATCCTGTGGTGCAAGCAGTGAAAGAGACATGATTGAAGGGGAAAGAAGAAAGGGACGAAGGTCACTCCACCAGAATGACTCATCTCACATCATTACAGAAAGTAATTTGGTTATCTATGTGATCCTGTTGTCAACCCCTTCACATTGCAGGGGAAGCTCTGAAAATAGTCATTTCACCCACAGCTTAGATGCACCACATCAAAGTTGTGCTTCCAGCCACCATCACCACCATTTCCTCCATCTTCTTTAAATATGAATCTGTAATGCCAAGTACAGGTATTGCCAAAAAGGATTATATCTTCTTGGCAATGGGAATAACTTCTCACATAACTTCAAGAATTTTCCTAGAAAGGTGACAGCATTTCAACCATTCCTTTATAGTTAGCAAATTTACCAAATTAGAACAGTGTATTTATGTGTTGTTATTGCCCAGGAGAGAGAGAGAGAGAGAGAGAGAGAGAGAGAGAGAGAGAGGAGAGGGAGGGGAGGGAGGAGGGAGGGAGAGGGAGAGGGAGAGGAGAGAGAGAGAAACAGAGGAGAGAACTAGAGATAGACAGACAGAGAAGCAGAGAAATAGAGACACAGAGACATGTGCACATACAGAGAAAGAAAGGCAGCAACACAGAGAAACACATACACAGACACACACACACACACAAACACACACACATACACACAAAGTAGAGAGAGAGAGAGAGACAGAGACAGAGAGACAGGGAGACAGAGAACAGAGACAGAAACACAGAGACAAAGACAGAGAATTGTTTAAGTATCAGAGTTCCCAAGAAGGAAAGAAATCCTTTACAAGATAAGACTCAAAATGGGAAAGGTTATCTCATAGGAACATCTGTAACCATTTGCCTGTCAGTGCAAAATTAATTAACCGTGTACATATTTTAAATAGCTTACTTCATCTGCTTACTGGATGGGTATAATTTATGACTTGCCTTCTTTAAATTTTCTCAACTTAAGTTTTTTCAGGGGCAGAACGGGAAAGAAGTTTTTTCAAGTTTTCCTAAAGCTTGACAAGATGTTAAATCTCTCTTAATTACATTTGGGGGCTAGTAGCATACTGGTAGTTACTGTTTAAATATTATTTTCAAGAAGATATGGGATCATTTGGAAATCTGACAAAACTGTCAGTGGCTTACAGATTCAGATGAGGATGCTGAGAATAAAGAAACCAACCTACAAATATGGCTACTGTGTAGCTTGTGAGGAAAAATAAGCCAGTGCTTTATACAAAGTGCAAAGGAAATTAAGGTGCAGTGGATTGACCTTAATAGGGTTTAAAGCCATTTCTCAGGACGAAAGCAAAGTTTTTCCTTTCTTTTCTTATGGGATATTTTATGTATTTACATTTCAAATGGTAGCCCATTTCCAGGGTCCCTCCTCTCTCATCCCCCCTCACCCTCCTTCTATGAGGATGCTCCCCCTCACAACCACCCTCTCCTACCTCAACACCCTAGCATTTCCTTACACTGGGGAAACAAGCCTTCACAGTACTCTGCTACATATGCAGCTGCTAAGTTGCTCTTAAAACTGTATGGAGATGATCTTTCTGTTTTATTAAACTATGTCAAGATAGAAACTTCATTTTATAAATAACTGCATTGTTCAGAATAGCACGCTTGAGCAGATTATTGGTTTGCTCATTTAGACAAGTTCCATTAAAAGGAAAATCCAAGACTAAAAATGTCCAGTTTAAACTGGATAATACTTTTCTGGGTTGGAAAGGTTACTCAGTGGCTAAGAGCACTGGCTACTCTTAGAGAGGACCCAGGGTTCAGTTCTCAGTTTCCCACATGATAACTCACAATCATCTGTAACTCCAGTTCCAGGGGGATCCGACACTCTCTTCTGGCCTCTATGCACACTAGGTATGCAAGTAGTACTCACATACATGCAGGGAAGACACTCGTACACATAAGATAAAAATTAAACCGTAACAGTACTTTTCTTTTAAAGATAAAGAGGCAAGATGGAAAGTTTCAACAATCAACAAGTTCCTTTCTAGTGAGATAGCTTCAGAAATACTTAATTTGGCCTGAAAATGACTTGTAAAAACTCTCCAATCATTTTGGAACTACATACATAAACCTCAACAATTGCAGCGATTATTCACCAAGGTTTTTATCTCTGTAACTGCTTTTGTTAGGCATTCCGTCCCATTGATGTTGCATATGGAGATCATTTAAACCCCTCTTTGGAAAGTTTCTCTAATGGATACTTGTCAATATTTTCCTGATGGCAATGTTTGAAGCCTCCCACTTTGCCACCACTTTCATCTGTAGGTGACAAATGTACACACCCACTATAGATTCTAATTAATTGAGTGTCATTTTCAGCATGGCATGGTGGCACATACTTTTAATACTAGCATTCAGTAGGCTAAAGCCTAAGGATTATATGTTAGTTTCAGGCCAGCCTGTCCTACATAGCAATTTCTAGAACAGCCTGGCTCACACAATGATAGCTGTTTTTGAAGAAAGGAAGGGAGGGAGGATGAAAAAGAAAGATAGTGGTTTTTTTTTTCATTTATCAACTCAATAATCTGATTTCTACAAATCTAAATTGCAAGTGTGCAATGTGTTATATCCAATTGTGGTCTATGTAACATTAAGAGCTGCAACACCTTGACACTTGTTAAAATGAAAATTTGGAGGCCCTAGCCACACTGCCTCAATCTGGAAGCCTGAAGGTTGGACCAGCAGTTGGTTTTATCATGTCCTCCAGCTATTGCTAGCAATGAGAAAGGCAATGAGAAGAGGAACAGAGAAACTGAGTTCTGAGACTCAGCAAGGACAGGTCAAAAGAAGAAGGCTTTGAAACAGGTCAAAGACCTGAGGAGATAGATGCCTTGCTAAAGTACTTGCCACATCATGAAGCTATGACTTCAGAATCCAAAACGCAAGTAAAAAGTCAGGCCTGGTCCATCCATAGTTCTATTATGGGGAAATAGAATATACAGAATATGTATCCATGGTTCTATTGTGGGGACAGGCAGATCTCTGGAGCTTAATACCTATCCAGTTTCACCCAATCGTTGAGTCCCAGATGCCTCGAAAGCAAGGTGGACAATAATGAAAGAAGACATCTATTTAGACCTTTAGTATTACAATGTACATGTGTACATGAGTACACACAAACTGCTAAGCACCCTGCACAAACACACACACACACACACACACACACACACACACACACACACACACACACACACACACACACACACTGAATGAGAATGTCCCAGTTAGTTTCTAAGTACAACTCAGACATAGACTGGCAATACTATTTGGACTCAGTGTCCTGGCCAATTTCCAGGCATCTTTATAAGAGAATTCTTTCCTCCTATTACTGTGACTGTATCTGGAAGTCCATATCTGACACCTGAGTGTTCAGCCCTCCAGAGAAAGGCTAGACTTCTCACTTGAGCAGTTTCTCTTCAGTGCAATGTTAGTTTTTTTCTCTGGAAAAAAAAGAAAGGAAAAAGAAAATGGAAATGAAACATTACCACAGCTTCCTGTTGCACTATTTTGCATGTCCTTTCTTTCTCTGAGTACTTGTGTGCACGTATATATCCTTCTTATGATGCACACATACATAGAGCCTTGACCCGAGCTTGTGTGCATGACTTCATGTAATAGGAATGTCCATGATCTCAGGCTCCTGTCTGTGAAGCAAGAGAATCAGACTGTGTAGTCCCAAAGGCCCTTCTCTCTGCCTGCAAATTCTCTGACTCTGCAGAGCCTACATGATTTACTTGTCATTTTTATCCACTACATGGTTTAGCATAATAGATAAAAATCAGTCTTGTTACTCTATGTGAAATATGTTTCCAAGAATGAAAAGCTGCTTATGAATGTTTACTTAGTTCTAAACAATGCATTACTTTCATTTCACATATATATTACTATACTATATTTATCATCATATAGTCTTGGAACTTGTTGTAAAACCTTGTGTAAGTAAATAGCACAAGTTTTTTTTTCTCCTTCTGAAAAAGACTATATGGACTACAGAAACCCCCTCTACTATAAATGACTGTTTGTTATATAGTGTTAATTTCAATTCTCTATGTGAGGCAATATGTATGCACAGATACATATGTACAGAATATGATTATATCCTTTATACATTGGTAATTAATTTGCTATGCAATAACATATTATCAAGAAAACTGGTAACAGGTCCACATAACACAGTAAAATTTCATTCATTGGGAGATGGCGCAGGGCTTAAGAGCCCTAAGCTCTTCTTATATAGGACCTGGGTTTAGTTCCCAACGATCATATAATGACTCAAATCCATCTGCAACTCCGGTTCCAGGGCATTTGATGGCCTCTTCTAGTCTCTTCAGCCACTTCACATATGTAGTGCACATGCATACATGACAGCAAAACACTCAAAGCACATAAAATAAAAAGAAAACCAGTGTATAAATCCCATTCATTGGATATGTTTTATAAAGAACTCCTACTTTTTCTGCTTCCTTGTAATTTTTCAAATTATTTTAAAGATTTCTTTAGTTTTATATTGTGCACATTGGTATTGTGTCTTTGTGTATGTCTGTGGGAGGATGTCAGATCTCCTGGAACTGGAGTTACAGACAGTTGTGAGCTGCCATGTACGTGCTAAGAATTGAACCTAGGTCCTCTGGAAGAATAGCACTCTTAACTGCTGAGCTGTCTCTCTCTCCCACTTCTTATTTTTTAAGCATGTGGATATATGGGAAATCATTCGGCAACAGAAAACAAAAAGGATACCCCCCGTTTCACTAATTGTCCGAACTTGAGAATGTCCTTGAATTTCTTTAGGTCAATAAGCCATCTCTGGCATTCTGAAATCTCTGGAACTCTTTTGTCAGTTTACTGAGTTTTTGCTTATGTGTCTCTGTCTATGAGAACTATAAGGAGATGGGACCACAAGGCACTCGCAGGAGTCCACTAGGAAATTGTTGACATTCTTTCCTGCTGAAGGAGCCTAGCTTGCTCCGTATTTATTAGCTCATCTGGAATTCCACAGCTGCCACCTGAGCTTTTATGATGCTGATAAGGACCCCTGGCTTAGGGATGCTGGGATTCTGTTTTGGTTATATGGTGATCTGCCTTTTACCAATGTCTTTGCCAAGAATCAGGGATAAATCTGTTCTTTTTCTCGTGCTCAATGTGAAGTGACCAAAGAAACAAACAAGCAAACAAAACAAAACCAAAAACCAGAACAAAACAAAATTAGTAACCTGCTCCAGCTACATGAATGCATCATTTAGTATTGAGGTTGTTGGCTTTTAAAACTCATTTTCCCCTATTCATTGCCAGGTCACTTACTGTCTCTGATTAGCAACTCTGTAACAACAAAGAATCTATACAATGAGCAATGAAAATCTTTGAACATTTTGCTTTTCACTTTCTACTTTTTATTCGTGCTTCATGGAGGAAAGTAAGTTTTTTTTTTATTGCTTTGTAGAACAATGAATTCTTAGTATTGAATTCATATTGCCTTTTATTTATTTTCCAAAGCATTTCTGTTAAGTTATCAATTGACAAACTTAAACCATATAACCAAGTAAATAGAATGTTTATTATCATTTTCACTCTTACTCTCTTGTATCAAATTGTTTTAGCATTAACCTGACTTTTTCAAACCTTTCCAACTGTGTCTCTGGAATTGGACTTCCAGTATAAGCAACCACCTGGTTGAAAACATCTTTGAAAATCAAATTTAATGAGGTTACTCTGGAAAAAAAAAAAGAAAATCAAATTTAAAAGAAAAAATAGTTTCAAGGTTGCCCCAAATCCAGCTCATTTATATATTTGGTCTCAGTCTCTGAACTTTGGCTACCTGGGAAAGTAATAAAAATTAAAATTATGTTTGATATATTGTGCAATGAAATAATGATAGGTTTGGAGTAGTAAGTCTCTCACCTTTTTCTTTTCCTTTGTGAGAGAGAGAGAGAGAGAGAGAGAGAGGTGTGTGTGTGTGTGTGTGTGTGTGTGTGTGTGTGTGTGTGTGTGTGTGTGTGAGATGTGTACTTTTTCTCCTTAGAGCAATTGTGGAACTATCAGTGGTATCCATGGTCCCTCAAGTTCAGCTAATCACATTTTTTTAGGGGTAGTCGAGCAGGGGGACAGAGACAGAGGACAGAGAAAGGGCTAATCACTTCTTATGTTTCCTTCCATTCAGGAAATGAATAAATGATCTCGTGGCAGGGAACATTTTATTGATCTCAAGTTTGTCTGCATTTTAGAATTATTTTTATTTAAAGACGAAATTTCAAAAAATAACATGAGACATAATTTAAATATTTTACACCACTCTAGATCCTTTGGCATAAATAAATATCAGAGAACTCATCCGATACTAAAGTATGTACAGTTTGCCAACATCTCTCCAAGGAAATTCAGGACATGGGCAAGTATTTCATTTGCTTTTATAACATGAAAAGTGAAACGAAGTCCAACTGCTCTTTTTTATTCAGTTTGACAACCTAAATACCTATTTCAAAGAGTCTTTGCACACTTATTCTCATTAAACTATAACTATACAAATGGATGTATAGTCTTCTAGGAGATTGTAATGGAACCAAAGAGGATTTGAATTTCTTGCTTGACTTTGACAAGTCTTTTATTTAACAATACATTGGCTTTTGTTATGTTTCTTTATGGCCTAAAACTTCAAGAGGCTTTGCATAGTCAAGATTACTTAATGTAGCTTCCTTTACCACATCCACAATCATGATTCTTGAATGGTTATTAAGTTAAAAACATTCCAAAAATATTTAGCATCCAGTTTGCTTCTAACAAATAGATCAGTCCGTATTTTCTAAATACATGTCTTTCAAGCCACGAATTGAAATTGTTTATAATGTTTTAAAATTTTCTGGAAAATTCATTTTCAAACTCTAGACACAATAGAATCTTTCAGACTTAGTCATTGTTAGAACTTTTGTACAAGACTATCTTTTCCCAACATGGCCTGCCTTTATTCCCGTGAGATTTTAAACACCTCTCATTTAAATGCTTTTTAAAATGTGTCCTGGATATGTCTAATGAACAGTCCTTGAAAACAGTCACCTTATTTATAAATTCAATTCTCTTTCCATTCATATGAGGAATTTTATCCATCCTCAGGGCATATACTTAATAACCATTAATGAAATCTGAAATTATATATGAGCACTGAGACCCAAATTTGCTACTCATTTTTTTCCAGTGGAAATTTCATAAGGTCTTTGGCATGGGAACATAGGAGACATTTAAGGCAGACAGAATAATATGGTTGGCCACAGGACTCCAAAGGAATCCTAACAGTTTATAATCAATAATTTGCTTACTAGGGAAGACAGTCTTTTTGGCCAAACAAATATATAACATCCCATTTGTTCCTTGAGTTACATAACCAACTCCCTCCAGCATTTAGCAAAACTGTGACTTCCAGAGATTTACCCACAAAAGCTGGGGGCTTAGCACTCATTTGTCTTTTAAGAGTTCAATTTCCATACTTCTTTTCCTGTGAGAGTGCCCTTTATCTATTGCTCCTGGCATCCCAAAAACCACTTAGACAAATACAGGTCAGAATCAATAGGCACCTGAGAGAGGGACTGCTCATACAGAGAAGGAAAGTCCTTACACCTATTCTAACACAGACATTATCAGATGCAAGGGGATTCGTAGTGCCAGTATGGGTGTTATAACAGAACATGTTAAATGTAATCCTTTGAGGATTTTTAAATGAAGAGAAATTGTAGTAAGGATCAAAATTCTGAATGGTGAAGTCAGAGAAAGAAAGAAAAACCTGTTATCAATTAGCAAACTGTACTGTATGTAGAACAACTTCCTTACCTGGGCACCAGTTCCCTACAAGGGATACAGAAATCACACACTCTGGAAGCCAAGGAAAATATTCAACAACTGGCCTCTATGATTTCTCCTTGCAGGACTATTTAAGGAGCAATAGAGATAGTCCTGCATTTTATTATTTTTGTTTCTGAAATCTCTTTGACTAAACTACTGTGATTAGCATATTTTCAGGTGCCAACATGAAGCATAAGATCTGTGGATAACTTAGCCAAGATCTCTAAGCTTAAAAAGAATATTGATACACTCAAACTAATAGAAGAAAAACTAGGGAAGCATTTAAACACATGGGCACTGGAAAAATTTCCTGAACAAAAACACCCATGGCTTATGCTCTAAGATCAAGAATCGACAAATGGGATCTCATAAAACTGCAAAGCTTCTAGTAAGGCAAAGGACACTGTGGTTAGGACAAAATGGCAACCAACAGATTGGGAAAAGATCTTTACCAATCCTACAACAGATAGAGGGCTTATATCCAAAATATACAAAGAACTGAAGAAGTTAGACTGCAGGGAGGCAAATAACCCTATTAAAAAATGGGGTTCAGAGCTAAACAGAGAATTCACAGCTGAGGAATGCCGAATGGTTGAGAAACACCTAAAGAAATGTTCAACATCGTTAGTCATAAGGGAAATGCAAATCAAAACAACCCTGAGATTTCACCTCACACCAGTGAGAATGGCTAAGATCAAAAACTCAGGTGACAGCAAATGCTGGCGAGGATGTGGAGAAAGGGGAACACTCCTCCATTGTTGGTGGGGTTGCAGACTGCTACAACCATTCTGGAAATCTGTCTGGAGGTTCCTCAGAAAATTGGACATTGAACTGCCTGAGGATCCAGCTATACCTCTCTTGGGCATATACCCAAAAGATGCCCCAACATATAAAAAAGACACGTGCTCCACTATGTTCATCGCAGCCTTATTTATAATAGCCAGAAGCTGGAAAGAACCCAGATGCCCTTCAACAGAGGAATGGATACAAAAATGTGGTACATCACACAATGGAATATTACTCAGCTATCAAAAACAATGACTTTGTAGAAATTCATAGGCAAATGGTTGGAACTGGAAACTATCATCCTGAGTGAGCTAACCCAATCACAGAAAGACATACATGGTATGTACTCATTGATAAGTGGCTATTAGCCCAAATGCTTGAATTACCCTAGATGCCTAGAACAAATGAAACTCAAGACGGATGATCAAATGTGAATGCAGATCGCTTCATGAGAGACACAGCCAGAATACAGCAAATACAGAGGCGTATGCCAGCAGGAAACCACTGAACTGAGAACAGGACCCTGTTGATGGAATCAGAGAAAGAACTGGAAGAGCTTGAAGGAGCCTCGAGACCCCTATATGTACAGCAATGCCAACCAACCAGAGTTTCCAGGGACCAAGCCACTACCCAAAGACTATACATGGACTGACCCTGGACCTGACCTCGAGGGTTGCAATGAATATCCTAGTAAGAGCACCAGTGGAAGGGGGAAGCCCTGGGTCCTGCTAAGACTGAACCCTAGTGAACTAGACTGTTGGGGAGAGGGCAGCAATGGGGAGGGTGGAGGAACACCCATAAGGAAGGGGAGGGGAGGGGATGTTTGCTCGAAACCGAAAGGGAATAACATTCGAAATGTATATAAGAAATACTCGCTATTACAAAAAAAAAAAATTAAAAAAAATAATGAAAAAAAAAAAGAATATCTCAGCATTTTAAAGTAAAAAAAAAAAAAATACATTGGGTCACAGTACTACCCGTGTTGGGCATATTTATAGGAAAAAAAAGACTATTTCTTAATCCTGTTGTCATGAAGTCACTTGTTTGCAAGTAAAGCTAACTTGCTTCCCAAGGCTCAAGAAAAAGGAATGGAAAATCTGTAGGTATTGGACATTGCTTCATCAGCTTCTGCAGATGTCAGAGAGGAAAATTCTGACAGGTTGTCAACAATGGGCCATGATTTTTTTTCACTTTTTGTTCAGTGAACACTTTTAAGTAAGAAGTTTATCTATACAATACAACAAATTCCACATTGACATTTCACAATTTTTGGTGAGGGTGCAGCATCACCACCTGCCATTGCTGTGGCAAAAAGGGAAGATCATTGTGCTCCTCCCACATTCTGAACTAGTTTCCCATTAAACAAAGTTGGCTTAGAGTATACACGTGTAAGTAAAAACTGACATCTCAACCACTTCTCCCACAAGACAACCCTAAAGTTGAACTTTTCATTGTCATTAAGTTTGAAGATGGTCATGGATTTGAAAATGATACTAGTTACCCATGAGGCATATGCTTACATTATTCACCAGGAAGTTACAATATTGGCTTTGAACTTGTAGCAGTTCTTCCAATGACCAATCTCCATCTAACTAGTGTCTACTAAACTCTGAAAATGTGGGTGGTTGCTAACAGAATGGGTTTTGTTTTCAAGTTGTCTTGAATTTATGATACTTTTTCTCCAGTGTGCCACCATGGCCAGCAATCAAGGACTTTTCTAATCTCACAAAAATTTAAGGATGTCTGTAAGTGCAGGAGGCAGAAGAGAAGTTGGAAGGAACACGTGTGATCCAGAGGAGATGTAGAGTCAAATTATTTCTAGGAGAATAATCTAAGTCTTGTTTAAAATGGAGGTAGCTTGTTTGTCCTCAGCAGAATGATGGAAACTGATTGGTTGAATGTTGGCTGAACAGTTCTAGAGTATATTTTGAATCAGCGTCCACATTTTGGGAACGAGGATTAATATTACTCAGACATTGTTCTGCCAAAAATTTTTACCTTTTTATTTTTTTCATTTTTTGATTTACTATCTTGTTCAATGCATTCTTTTTTTCAAGGTCAATTAAGCCCTGGTACTGTGTGCTTTAAAGGCCCTTTCAAACTTGCCAGCAAGCCAAGATAAGGCTTAAGGTTTGAATTTTACCAACTGATGAAAAATTGCTGCTTAGCCTGCATTAGATGGCAAAACCTGGTCTTCTTCACAGTCATCCTGTTACAGTTATTACATCTTTGCTGGAGATCTTTATACCTTTCCTCTTTCATATAATGTCTGAAGTTTGTCAGCTTGGACACAGTCCTCTTCTAAGGAAGAATATACTTGGTGGAAATTTCAGAGAAGCCTGGAACAGACAATGGGAAAATGTTGACTATTAACAGAGGTATTTCTGGTGGTGGAAACATGCATCATGTTCCACATGTTGCATAATGCAGCTATGAGTAAGGATGGTCCTAAAACCATCAGGGATAATCCACTCTGAAGAAATGAGAACCATGCAGAGCTGACTGCAGAGAAGTGGAAAGAATGGCTCCTTGTAATCCTAGCACAGCTTTCATTAATTAGGTTTTAAATACTTTCAGTCAGATCTCTTGCCTAGCTTACAACCCAGCATCTATTGTACATTATGGATAAGGCCATTCTTTTGAATGGCATAATACATATGGCAATCAACTAATGTATCCATAACCTTGAAGTTGGTTTTATTTGTCTCTTAAATCATTTTTGGTTTGTGTTGTCGTTGGTTTTTGTTTTGTTTGCCTTCTATTCTAATCACTTTGGTATAATGATTACAGTTCCTACTGAATTTCAGGGACTAGCTAATTCCTAACATTTTCTCAGGTGTACTAGCTAGCATTTCAGTTAATTCATATAAACTAAGACAAGAGTTCATCTCAATTCAAGTTCAGTCATCGATATTCTAAAAATACATACTTATCCTTAGTCCAGACCTTTTTCTGAGTTCTTCAACAATGCGTCTAATACTCTAATGCTAGCTCTTGAATCACTGTCTCCATTTGGTTGTTTTACTTTGAACTCCACAAAGTGTGCCTAATAAATAAAAGGTGAGTTTTTGTATTTAATTTTTTTGATCCCATGAGAAAGGTATATACATTGAACATGAACCTGAGACAGTCAAGTTCTGACTGTGCTGCCCCTGCTGTCTCTGACTCTGAGCATTGACTGTGACAGCCTACTAGATGGTCCATGGCCAAAGAACAATGAGGCAGCTATGCAAGCGGCACTGCCAATGGTAAGCAGCAAAAAGGCTAGCTTCAGGGGAAGCCCTGGGTTATGAAAGACTGAACCCCAGTGAACTAGATTGTTGGGGGGAGGCGGCAAAGGGGAAGGAGGGGAGGGAAACACCCATAAAGAAGGGGAGGGGGAAGGGAGTAGGGGGATGTTTTCCCGGAAACTGGGAAAGGGAATAACACTCGAAATGTAAATAAAACATAATCAAGTCAATAAAAAAAGAAAAAAAAAAGAAAAAAAAGGCCAGCTTCATGGGAGAAGCTGGAAACAGTTGTCAATGGAACTATATTAGTCCCAGAACAGCAAGGCTATATAAGCTCCTAATGACTTGGACCTCTAGGATCTCATGAATGGTTATCATCTTTAGCTCACTAAACTGATTTCAGAAGCTTTAAAACTGACCCACTTTAACTCCCCACTCCTGCTTTTTTTCTCTAAAATATCATGTCTAGCTATTCATAGTTTATGGTTTTAAAGAAATGTAGATACGATGTGAGGAAGTTTTAAAAGCTGTAGGAAAACGTTAATTGCATGTTGTACACACCTTCTAGTAAAATAGTGTATATGTTCAGGGTTGCAAACAGTGATACATAATCTGTAGACTACAAATACAAACAAAAGGGAAATTGATGAGTGAGAACCATTTCCATGCATAACTGAGTTTATAGGAGAGGGAAAATTTTAAATAAGCCATGCAAATAATCATTTATCAGATATGAAGTAAATTATAACTGTGATAAATTGGTAAGCCAAGACAAGGTACATTTGATATCACAAAAAATATTTTTAAAGATTCTAGCAATTGTCCCAAATATTCAAATCAGGTAAACATCTGAAGAAATTTCAATCTATGAGAATTATCCAACAAGGTTTCAGAGGTTGGTAACTACATTCAATTTTCTTGTAGCCTGTGCCCTTTGCCTGATGCAAGAACACTCATGTACTCCTTAAACAAGTACAAATTTGCAACTTTTGAATACTAACTATCCTTTCAAATTTACATGACTTTCAAATTCCTTAAAGAATTCTTGTCCTGTATGACATTGCCTTCACTCTCAATGTTAGGCTAATCCTTATCAACCTGCCTTCAGCTATCTCTTCTTATAACTTATTTTTAGGGGGTAAAAAGAAAGGGAATGGATTCAGGAGTTTTACCACTAAGTCACTCCCTCAGATACCACATTCCCTAACAATTGCAGACCTCTCAGAATGTTCTCCCTCCCTTTAGTCTTTCCTCTATCACCTCTACCCTTAACAATTTCCTGAGACTGTGCCCATTAATGTCTAAACTGAATGTCAAATCTCAAAGCTGCAAAGCATCCATGTCTTGCCTCCTTCTTATCTGGCTATCAGCATCATTTCACCAAAACCATGGCTCCCCACCAAGCCCTTTCTTCCCTCATTCAATCACCTATCAACTCCTATTCAATCTCCATAGCGACTCATCTTATTCTCATTTAGCAAATTATGAATCGATTTCAAAGTAATGAAAAAATTGCATCTGGCATCAGAACTCTTGTTAGGGATATATTTTTAATAAGCCTGATAGGGTACACAGTGAGGCATAAAATGCCTGCACAAGCAATGCAAAGAGTTTCTAAACCTCTGGCATGAGACAAATGGAAGATCCCGTCGATAGATAAATAGAAAATAATTTCTCTGTCTCATGGAGGAAGAATAATATGGCTACCCATGGAGCTCTGAAATGGATGAATGGGTAAGGTTAGAAAGATGATAGAATGGTGTACAATGGGACCAACCATACTATTCAGAAAAGTTCATTACACTTAGGAATGTGAGTATAGGTGTGTGAGTTATTTTGTGATAGACTAAATTCATCACATTTCATGCAAAATTCAAATATCAGTCAAATGTATAAAATTCAGGAGTTTAGACAGAGTAAGCTAGTAAAAATTCCCAGGTATCTTGGCTTTAGGATTTGCACTGGTAGTGGACATAGCCATAGATATTGTCAGTTGTACCAAGATCTTCAGTTAGTTTGAAATGCTTAAAGAAACCGATATATTGAGAGTTTAGCCACAATCCATGAGGCAAATATTAGTAATTTGTCCACATAGTCTCTAAGTCTCTCCACAGTGTAACAGACAGACTTAAATAAAACAATAATATGGTTGGTCCCATTGTAACTGTAACTGGATAAAATCATCTCATCCTAGAGAAAGTCCATTTATGACCTTTCCCTAAGTGATACTTTTCCTTAGACTTGAGAAAGTGACAGAAGCAGAGCCATCATCTAGAATTTATAATATTTTTATACAATGTTTTCTTTCTGCTGTTTGTATTGACTTAGTAGAAACTAGGAACTCTTTGCCAGCAAGAATGAGTCCATGTGGATAGAGGCTAGAACATGAGAGCAGTTAAACAAATTGTTTCAGTGAACCAGATGACATGGACAAGTATGGTCTCTGTCATCAGTGCTACTCAATGGCAGATCACTGCTCTGGAGTCACACTGTGTCCTATTTGTCTATTCTGGGTATGTCACCTAGTGTAGGGCTTAGTTGACAAATGGGTGGAGGAAGAGCTCTTCCAATTATATCCTCACTTATGAATGAAAAGGGAAGCATGATTCTCCCCTACTCAAACAAATATGTAAAAATGTATTGCATCCTCTGTTCAAGACACTACACTAAAGGATTTACATGCTGTCATGAACTTATTATTAAGCTGTTTGAATGGTAATAATCAGGGTTGTCCCAGAGAACTGAGAAGGTGATCAGGTATGTGAATAATGCCAAGGCATTTTTTCCTACCTCGGTATATCCTCACTGCCAATGCTGTTCTCTTCTGTTGTAGATCAGTTTTATATACATATCCACATGATATGAAATGTGGTTGACAGCTACACTGCCAACTTCATCATCAAATAAAAAAGAGTGACTTCCTCTGGCCATATATGAACACATAAACTAGTATTTAAAAATCTCAACAGCAGGATCTGATGATCAGCCTGCTCTAATTATGAATGCATTAGACCACTTTACTCTAGCTCGTGTCTCTGTGTCTATGTGTGTCCCTGTATGTCTCTGTATGTGTCTGTCTGTTTCTGTTTATGTGTACCTTGAGAGAGAGAGAGAGAGAGAGAGAGACAGAGAGAGACAGAGAGACAGAGAGAGAGAGAGAGACAGAGAGAGACAGAGAGAGACAGAGAGAGACAGAGAGAGAGACAGAGAGAGTTGGGATTCTGATTACTACACTAGACGCAGACATTAGGTTGGGTTTTTCTCCAAAATAAAACAAGATAAATAGAAAAAATAGTGCTACCCTAAAAACAAACAGCCATCAAGGATGAATGACTCTTTCCCTATAAAAGACAATAAGTACTTCAAGACTTAAAGACAGTATATAACTTACCTAAAATAACCAAGTAGAAATATCAGGACTTTCACCCAGATTTGCCACAAGTGAGAGACTGAACTTATTTCTAGGCTGTGGCAGTCATGCCTGTCATATCGGCTCTATGGCTGTTTGGGGTCTATGTAGTTTAGCTAATCAAAGCTCAAGTAACTTTCTATTTTGACAGAGTTCATAAAGCTAGAAACAGTAGTTGACTCATTGAGTTCTGATTAATGAAATCAGTGGGTCTGGGTATTTCAAAGAACAGCTTTTACTACCAGGTGAACAAACAGCAGATTGTGAGTCATTCCTAACCCTGTCCTTACCTACTGGAAAGTAACCCAAAGTGAGCCTTCCCTTCAGGGTGCTCATAATGCTGCCGCCCTCGGTGTTGGAAGGGCCTCTGCCTTTCATTTCCCTGTCCAGGTCTTCTCACATTTGTCCTAATGAGACTGCTTTCCTTTTCATTTCACCCTCAACACTTGTCCCTGCTGGGCCAGAATACAGAACTATGATGGCTGATGATATCGTAGCTCATACCCCCTCTGGTTACTCTTAAGTGGCAGCCTGTATTCTGTTGCATGTTTCTTAGCAACCACCATATGCCATGCCCTCTCCTTTCATTTTTGTCTTCCTTCTTCAACCTATGAGGCAAATTTACTAAGAAATGGACCCCTGCCTCCTCAGATTTCTAAGCCATGAAAACCAGAAAATTGGCAATGATTGTATTTCAAATCTCTTAAAACGATAACCAATTTTAGAGGCTAGGTAGGGGGGACAGAACCCTTTTCGCACATACTGGCCATGGGGCTTTGTAAAGTGCATGTGATTTATAGCCTGCATAAACTCCTATTGGGGAAATTAAATTTAATTCGATTCTTCACATGATCGAACATGTCTTCTGTGTTGTAACTTGCTGAAGTGCTAGACATACATTTAAGCCTAAACCTTTAAAAATGTAGGGGTTGCTTTTTTGTAAGTTTCTACTAGAAGCTAGTGGCCAAGCTGATTTGCTGCATATGGCATGCACTCAGTATGGTTTTGTTTGTAAGGATGTTTCCCAAGACAGATGCTTCATTTTTTCATAACTAGCCAACAGTTTGTTCTTATTCCATGTACATGTGAATAAATGACTACATGCTCATTACCCTAAATACAGTTGTTAGTGTCCTTGGAACATGGAACAAAGGCTAAAATTCCTTCTTCCACGGAGTTTGGATGCTTGCTTGGCTTTAATTTATATTAATCTGGTTTTGTTTGTTTGCTTTTAGTTTGCCTTTTTAAAGCTGGTGTTTCATATTTATCTTGGGCTTATGTGTTTTTCTCTATCAGCACCACATTGCTGTAGTTCAGTCTCAGTTTGTTTATATCTATAGCCACTGAGATTGTTCCTATCTACACACATGTGGGAAGCTACAAAATAGTTTATTACATGGTGTTCCTAGCACAAATCACACCAATGGTCACTCAGCGGAAGAAGCAGCCTCTGTAATGCATCATGTTCCTTCTAAGCCACAATGGTATTCTTCTGTCTAGACAGTCTGTTCTTTAGAACAGATGCATGTAATTGAATATGTCAGTTTTCAGGAGACTTGATTCTAATAAGCGTTAATTCTTTAATTCTAAGTAATAAAATTTAGCAAAATTCAAAGACAGTATATTGTTTCAAAGAAAACTTTAGTGATGGATATTTTGGGCTTGGCAGGAAAAAAAACTGTGTTATAACCCCCCCCCCCCCTTTTTTTTGGATATCCTCAGGAAAGTACTAGAAAGGTCACGTCCATCTCCTTCCCTTTGTTTGATTGAACCCAATGGGCTTATCTCAAACACAAATATTCAAACATTTGATAGGTTGGAGTTAAATCATTAGTCATATGGACTGCCAAAATCAGCCAGTTGTTTTGATGACTGAAAATTTGACATATAACAGAGCCACTTAATTGGGACATGAAAATCACAACTGGTGAAAAAATGAATTCAATTTTTTTCAAAAGTAATTGTAACTTTGATGAAATCAAGAAATTAAGGATAAGATGTCTTGCCCTCTGGATGCTGAACATATAAGCATTTTTTTTTTACAACTGAAAGTAATTTTTATAGTAACAAAGAAAATCCACGGGATATTTTTAAAATAAAAATCTCCCTTTTCTTGTGTTTTTTTTTAACTATTTAAGAAAAATAGGTTTTGTTTGAATGGTTCTAGAAGAGCTAAATTCTGCCTTACAAAACAAACTCATAGAGTGTTTTGCCATTTATGGTGCAAACATGTAGAAAAGGGACTTTTACAAATTAGCTTGTTTTCATTAAAATTCCTTTTTGGTCTTTTCCTCCTCAAACTCTTTTCTCTATTTTGACACTTGCTGGCCACAGCTATGTAGCCACATGAACTCTTTCGTTTACTGCCACTCTTTGATCTCTATTAGCATGCATTTCTGGGAAGAGGGAGGTAAATTCTATAGCAATTGCCACAATGTTAAGTGCTAGAGTTGCAGGCTCTTAACTGAGATGAAGAATTTGAAAGAGACAGTGTTTTCAGTGTGGGGAAACAGAGCCACTGAGAGAGGCAGGATAAAAGAGATGCTACATTTGCACTCTGTACTGAAAAGAGGATAGAGTTCAAAGAGTAGGGCTTCTATAGCAAATTCCTCTCTTTTACCATTTTTCCTAGATTTTCTTGTTTCTACTTCTCTTTGTTATCAAGAGTTTTATAGAAAGGTAACTTCTTATTTTTAGTTCATTAAAAATACTTTTTCCATACATATCATTTATTCATGATATCCATGAATATCATTCATTCATAATGTAATTTTCCCTAAATGTCAAAGCAGCCACTTCCTAAGTTACATATTGCTTGTTACATTTTTGTTTTCCATCTTAAATTCTGGTGACATAATTTTTCCACCACTCACTTTGTAAGTTGCTTCTTTAGTGCACTATCTACAAACTCTAAAATTAACCTCTGCTTGTTTTTATTTTGTAGTGTTCCTGTAACAAGGCTGGAAAATGAGCAGTTGGAACAACTGTCTTTGTTCTCTAGCTTTTCAGTAGTGAAAAGAAAAAACAGATTGTTTTCAAAGGCTGTTTTTTTTTCTTAGCCTGAGAAAAGAATGATTGAAAAAGGAAATGAAAAGAAAGCATGTCCTGACTACACTGTTATCACTGACTTTACTCCAGGGTTCAACTGAGGGCTCAAGGCTACTGTCCTAATTAGCACTTCCTGTCAGCGCACAGATCCCTAGTGTGCAGGGCAATCACAATTGTAAAACACATCCAGAATTCCTCCTTGCTCTGTTCCTCTCAGTGTTGAAATAGGTAGTCTTAATTTATTTCCAAAACCAGTGTTTCCTCACCAAATTAAAATGCCAAAGAATGCTTCACCTTTAATACTCTATCAACAGAATCCTAACCTTCATAGCCCAAGGCTACTGCTTGAGCTTTAAAAATGTGGAAGCATTTAGGTGAAGTTGATGTTGACATAGTACAGAATCACAGTAAACTTTTTTTTGTGTGCATTTCTTGGAAGCTAGACTATCACATGCTAATATGCCTGCTTCCACATTTGTGTTCTGGTTGTTTTACCTGATTCTGGAAAGTGGTCAGGCGATGTTCGTTCGATTAGAAGTTCTTTGGCTCAAGTACACTACCAGTAACCTCATCCTTTGAAAATTTGCAGACACTATAAAACTTTTCATCAAAACCAACCATTACCACTGAAGAGTTCTAAGCTACACAGAGAGAAAATGAGCAGGCTAATGCCAACCAAGCAGAGCTTCCAGGGATTAAACCACTACCCAAAGACTATACATGGACTGACCCAGGGCTCCAACTGCATATGTAGCAGAGGATGGCGTTGTTGAGCACCAGTGGAAGGGGAAGCCCTTGGTCCTGCCAAGGTTAAACCCCCAGTGCAGGGGAATGTTGGGGTGGTGGTGGTAAGGAGGACTGGATAGGGGGAACACCCTTGTGGGGGAGGGGGAGAGGAAGGGGGACAGGGGGCTTATGGACAGGAAACCAGGAAAGGGAATAACATTTGAAATGTAAATAAAGAAATATTTACCCACTTTACAGCTTAAGAAGCCAAGGATAAGAAAGTGATGAACCTTGGCAAAAGTTAGATAGCTGGTAAATGGTAGAGCAGGGATTTGATTCTACAACTCTAATCAGTGATTAGAGTGTTGTGGTTTGCAGAGTCTACAATTTGAAAGGCCCCTCCAGGGTGCGCAAAGTATGAAGGAATTGGAAGCCTTGATACTTATTGTGTTTCCTTACTGTTTCCTTGCCATCGATATTTTCTACTTCCATCAATAATTTCTACCTCATAGCAATGTTGAGAGGATTCCAAAGGAACATGTAGTAACTCCTAAGTATTTTATATGTCATATTGCATCCCAGCTCTCAAAAAAAAAGTGTGATGGCATAGTTCTCATATTTTCCTCATTTGCATCCTACATCTATACATCTCCTTGGGTTGCAATTCAGAGTCTTCTCTGACTAAAATTATTCAGAGATGCATCCCCCTCTCCAAGTTGCAAAATGTTGTGGTTCAGAGAGTTTACAGTCGGGTGGATTCTGAAATGAGGTTCGATTTTTTGACAGTGTCAGGATGCTTTTTGCTAGTTATTTTTCCTCAATACATTTCCATGACTTTATCCTTCTATATAAACTATATAAACTATCAACTTCACATTCTACCCAATCCACTGACACTTTTCAAGAGAGAACTCAACTAGGACCTTATATTGTTCATTAATCTGAGATACAGCATTGCATTATATGGGAGGGAAGGTTGCAAAAGATAAACATGATGCATGTAGTTTTAAAACCATGCTATCACCTTGCACAGAACTTATGCTCATGCTCTGCCCCTTTCCAGCTCCTTTTTGTCCCACTCAGCTTAACTCAAAGATTGATCACAATCAGCCCCAACCTGGATACCTTTTCTAACCACCTTTGCTCTAGCTTGGCCCCGGGATTGGCTGCAGCCAGCCCCAACCAGGCCTCTCTCTATCTGCCTTTGCTCTGGGAGTCTACTGCTCCACGCCCACTCCCAAGACCCTTGCTCTGGGAGGGATCATTTTGCCAGTTCCACTGGAGACCCTTGAATCCGTGGATAGAGGACACACAATCACCTTTTCCCTTTACAGCTTCCCTTTCATGGCACAATTGCTGAGTGCTGATACCTCCTGCCTGGAAATGCCTGCCCTTATCAATTTACTATTTCCATCTCTTCCTCTACCCTAAACTAAGTGGCTTGGATCAGCTAGCCACCACCAACATCCTTGGCCCCCACTCATAACAGAAGCTACAGGCCCTAGCTGCCCCGGTCCTTACATGACTGCTGCTTTTCCGTGCCAAAGCATGGAAGTACAAGCTCTCCCCCTTCGCTCCCCTCTCTCCCTCCCTCCTCTCCCTCTCCCTTCTTTTCCTCTTGGGACCCAGAAGTCACATTTGTACCTTTCAATTGACTCCTGGCCTTTATTTAGTATCAGCACCTCCCCTTACATAAACAGGGGTTTCCTTTTTAAAAAAAAAATGCTAGAATTTTTTGTTCTTAGAGGACCATTGTATCAAAGACAAGAAGAGATCATCTCTATTCCTGAATTTTATTTCTGCCAAGGAATCCCTTTATTTGAACACAGTTTTTATGCCCCTTGAAAAAGTAGATGCATTGTTTTCCTGATGAGAATCAATTGAAGGAGGAAGAGGAGAATGAAGAAACAACAGAAGAACAAGAAGAAAACAAAAAAGAAACAAGTCTATTATGTATTGCCCATATACTCAGTAGAGCATGGTCAAATTCCTCATGACCAGACTCTTAAAGAAAACTGTGTCCTTGCCATCAGTTGTGGAGGGCTTCAGTTATGTGTATTTCTATCGAACTACCCAACACAGAGGCATGGGTATATAGTATAAATGACAATCATAAGAAAAATATTTTATTTGAAATAGAAATGCTTACATGGGTTTTATTTGCAAACAAATTTACTGAGCCAAAATAAAGCTGAATAAAAACACCAGGCACTACAACAAAACAAAACAAAACAAAAAACAAAACAAAAACCCCTGGCCTTGCTTTAAGACCTAATCATCATAATGTCACATAAAACTGCCAGTGAACCTGGGAAGGTTGGTATATCATAGTTACATGTGAGTTCTAAGTAGACAGGGTAATGGAGGAATAAGTTTGGTTTTGGGACCTCCGCTTGAGTTGAAACCCACTTTGGGCCTGTCACTGGACCGTCTTTTCCTCTGGCTCTTCTCCATTTCCATCCCTGCATTTCATTCAGACAGGAAGAATTGTGTGTCAGAGCTTTGGCTGTGTGATAGCAACTCCATCACTCACTTGATGCCCTGTCTTTCTACTGGAGGTGGATACAATAAGTTCTCTCTCCCCACTGTAGGGCCTTTCATCTAGGACCCCCCCCTTTGACTCCTGAGAGTCTTTCACTCCCCAGATCTCAATAGTACATTTTGGAGGGTGTTTCCAACCTCCTTCCTTCTGAGGTTGCCTGTTTACATTCTTTCTGCTGGCCCTGAGGGCTTTAGTCCTTTTTCCTCACCCAATACCACACCTCTACTCTCACCCCCATCGCCTTTCCTTCCTGGTCCCTCCCTCCCTCCCCCTTTGTGATTGCTTTCTTCTCCCTCCCAAGTGGAACTGAGGCATCCTCACTTGGGCCCTTCAGCTTGTTGATCTTTTTCAGTTCTGTGGACTGTATCTTGGGTATTCTGTAACTTTTTTAAGCTGACACCATTACTAAAGCTATGGGGCGTTTACAAAATGGGACCTACCATGACTGTTCTCCAAAAGACCCAAAAAACAGCTGAAAGAGTCAGATGCAGGTATGTGCACCCAATCAACAAACAGAAGCTGCTGACCCCTCTGGTTGAATTCGGGAAAAGCTGAAGGAAGCTAAGGAGAAGGGCAACTCTGTAGGCCACCAACACATATACAGCAGAGGAGTCTCAGATCTGGGTTCAGTCAGAGAAGATGCACCTAACCTCAAGAGACTGGAGGCCCCAGGAAGTTTATCGTTCTTGTGGGGTGGGTGGGGTGGGGAAATCCTTGTGGGGGCAGCAGGAGTGCAGGGGTTGCTGGGAGGAGGTATGGGATGTGAAACCCCCCGGGGGGGGGTGACTGGGAGGTGAATAAAATCTGGAGTGTAAAAATAAAGAAATATAATTTTAAAAAAAGAAAAAAGTTTTACATCATGCTTAGAAAAAAATAAAATACCCAGTTATAATAGAAAGACATTTCCTGGGAGATTTTTTCACTTGGTTTTATTCCCATTTGTGAGTGACAGAGGTGTTTGATTCAACAAGAATTTGTGACATAGGCACTTGATTCAGCAAGGCAGAAAATACATGAATTAGTCAAAAGAGTGTTATAGGTTCAGCAATATCCCTTGAAGTTAACGTTCTTATAATATCCCTTGAAGTTAACGTTCTTATAAGTCACTCTCATATTTATTTTATGAGCAAAGCCTGTTGAATCCTTTATGCCCACACATACCAGAGACTGCTATAATGGGCTATTAAACATGTTTAAACTTGGCGTCTTTGCAGATCTTATCTTGAGTTCTTTAGAGATCTTGTAGTTAAGTATTTTGTTCCAGTCGACTTTGTGGTAGGTAATTGGAAGCTGTCTGCGCAAGGCTTTAAATGTTGTATGTGATATTGTGCGGTAGTTTTCATTAAATGCTGCCTGATACCCGTTTTCTACCTTTTCGATGACCTTAATAAACACCTTCGCAGTTTGATCTTCACTGAAAACAGTTAATGACTCTTGTATATCTTTATGGACAACTAGCTGAATATTTCCATTTTCATAATAATGAACTTGAGACTTGAGCATTCCAATTACCTGTGCTGTAGGTGGTGTGATGGTTAACTTCCACTGTGATCTCCAGCATCCATTCCAGAATTTCTGGGGCTGAAACTGGTGGCTTTCAATACATGCAATAATGGTCTTTTTCCCATTTATAATTTTACCGTAAACAGTACTAAAGCCAGTAGAATAATTCTGTTTCATATAGGCTCTTAAAGCCCTATCACAGGAATCTCGTAAATATGTTAAATTTTGTTCTGTAAGCCGTAGCTGCGGATCACGTGCTATTTTTGTTAAGTGATCAAACTTAAAAGAAATTCTGTTTCTTGGATCTAAAAATCGGTTGTTACCTAGGTACCCGTGCTCTGTAACTAAAACATGATCTTCATACCCTTCTACCTTCACGGGTATGAACTGATCCATGTTATATTGAGCAATTGCTTGTCCCATCCTTTTCCTGAGGAGATCATCATTGTTAACCAGCAACCGAATATCACAGAATACTTCCTTAAACTCCCCTGGAGGTGCTTGGGTGATGAATTTTGAAGCTAGGTATACCTTCTTCTCATCAGATGCTCTACCTTTGCGGTTGGCCATGTTGTCTTCTCACATTCACTCAGTTTTCAAAGTATTACATGCTTCTTCTCCCTGCCTGGGGAATAGATACCTTTAGAAAGTATTTCTTCTGCTATGGATTGTCTGAGATTTGCATCACACTTGGTGCCATTTGTCTGTGTCACCCACCACTAAGCTTAATCATTCTAGTTAAGATACTAAAAGACTAGGTAGCACCAGAAGCCTGTGTCTTGCTTTTCTAGTCTCAGTCTTACTAATTCTTGGGCAGGACCTCCCCCCTCTTATTGAGGCTCTAACTGTGAAGAGGAAAGCACTCCCCTGCTCTGGGGTGAGCAGGGTGAACTATGTACCTCCAGGGAATTGCCTTTACAAAGACAACTTCTGTTCCACTAAACAGTCACATTGGCATCACTGCAACAGTTGTTGTTTGGCAAGTCTTCTTTAATTTGGGAACACAAGCCCTAAAAGGAATAGATAAAGATAATGCCATTACTATTCACCTAATTGTCCAGGAAACCACTGCTGCTAACTTTAGTTAGAACACCTACACAATGAGAAACAAGACACCCACCTGGTGATAAACAGGGCATCTACCTGATGGGTTAAGTAGGATACCTCTGTGATGGGTAGAGTAGGACATCTAAATGATGGATAGAGCAGGACACCTACCTTATGGTTAAGAGGTATAAAGGTCAAGCTCCAGAGCTCTTTTGCAATTTGAGAGTGGCAGTTTACTACTGACAGCTCCAAGGATGAATTTACTAAGCTTATGCCCCACATTATGAGTTAAACTATACACTACAGAGATGCTGTCCAGAAGAGGTCTAGGAAAGGGACTCTAGCTAGCCCCAGCATGGCCTATATGGTTCTGGCAAGCATTAGCCAGCTACCTGTTCCCTGTGCCTTACTAAAAACCTATAGATTGCATTCCTAAAGCAACAACCAGGCTCTATTCCCTTATTTGGCCATTCATCATCCTAAGGCTGACTACAAAGGCCCAACTATCAAAGTAATAGGGTCCAGAACCAAATTAAAAACAACAACAACAAAACATTAGTTCACCAAATTAACATCTTTAATCAATCAATATTAAACACCTCATTGCAATATGTGGTTTCCCCAAGTACGTTTATAAACTGCCATTTGCTTATGGGATATGTTTGACTCCTTTGTCTAGAGGAAGGTAAATAAACTTCCCAGACTTCCATGTTTCCTTCAATTTCTAACATTTCTTTGTCTCTTGCCTGACATTTATCAGCCTGAGGGAAATAACTTTCCTTTGTGCTGAGAACTTGGTCTTGGAGGTTCAGAGCCAATACCAGTCCTTGTACCTAGCAGCACCATAGTCAACAGAGCCCTGAAGAGCCTTCTTTCCTCTCACCTTCTCTCTCAATCATCCTCACCTGATTCTAGAATGAAGTGTTTTCTGTGCCTCGCCACTGATAAGATCCCCAATGTGTAGCCAACTGACATTTTGTTAGAACTGCTTGACTCTATGACCTATCATCTTGAATGGTCACCTCTAGGACTTCTGGGAATAGAAAATGTAAAAAGCCAGCCGTGATTTTCCTTTAGGATGTCCTCATTGACTTGTACTATACAGAATCATTGGTTATACATCTACACTTCTAGATTGGCAAAACCTCCTTTTTGTGGAAATTGGAGCCCTAATGGGTATAAGGAAAGATAATGACTTTACAATTCTTCTCAGTATCCAGGAAACCAGTGCTGCTATACTTAGATCAGGACACCTATCTGATGGTAAAGCAGGATGCCCAGGTGATGATGAATAGGGCATCTACCTGAAGGGTAGTGTAAATAAAATAGCAAGATGGTTAGAGTAGGACACCTACCTTTTGGTTAGATGTATGGAGGCCTATGTCTCTTCACTGCGCTCTGAGATTGGAATTTTACTATTGAATACAGGAGGACCCCGCCCCATATTGTGAGCTACACCATACACCACAAAGATATTGTCTAACAGAGGCCTGGTGAGGTATTCTAGCCAGTTCTAGCATGACCTACATGGATAAGGCTCCATCGATTCCCACTGCCTTCCTAAAAGTAGAACAAGAAATTATATTAACAAAGCTAGCTACCAAGGTCTTTTCTTATTTGTCGCCTGCCCAACCTGAGGCTGACTATCAAGTTCTAGCTAGAAAAGTAAAGCCCCTCTTAGTTTGCCTAATTGAACATGTCCAATCCGTCAATATTAAACACCTCATCCTAACATGGGTTTTTCCTTTGTACCTGTATAACTGCCATTTACCCATGGGGCATGTCTCTTTCTGCTATCTATAGGAAGACCTTTGTCCACCACTCTGGGGACTAATACTCTTTCCCTGTATCCAATATACTCTTCCCCTCCCATTTGATCTGCTACCTCCTCTCTTAGTGTCTTATTCCCTGAACATAGCCCACCTCAGGCAAATAAATCCCTTTATATTTTATCTTGGTTTTTCTAAATCTGACATCCCTCATTTCTTATTTTGTCTCCTTTTTTATTTGTCCCAAGACCTGAGTTTTTTTTACTGGAACCCAGGAAGTTTATTTTTTCTTCCCCTTATTCTTCCCTTTTTCAACTTTATTTTTCCTATCATTTTTTCTTCTTCTTCTGCATCTTCCTCCAGTACCATCCTCCGTGTTCGCCTTTTTCCTTCTCTCTTTGCTGCTTGCCCCATACATCTTCATTTGCTGCTGCTCTGAGTAGCTTCTCAGAGCAAACTATTGAAATAGTGGCAGTAAGCTTCTGTGATATTTGCCCTTCCCATCTCTGCTATTGGTTTTAGTTTCATCTTTAAGCTTGTGGTGGCTCAGTTATACATTTCAAAACTGCTTAATTAGACACCAAAGTCTGTTAAAAATATTGAATATTTAAAGATTAAAAATTACAATATATCCCTTGAGTATACAAGTGTCCTATTGTGTATGTTTGATGAATTTTTCTGAGTTCTGCAGATACTAGTTTCCCAAAATTCTAAGAAAGCCCATCAAATAATGTTTATCCTTGCAGCCTATATTTTTTCCTAGCATTTTTGTTTAAATATTTTATTTATTTTTTTTTTCCGGGCTGGGACCGAACCCAGGACCTTGGGCTTCCTAGGCAAGCGCTCTACCACTGAGCCAAATCCCCAACCCCCTTATTTTTTTAATAAATGAATAACGGACAGTTTATTAGATAGTGTTATGCTTAGAATATTTATCAATAAATTTTAAACTTTTTTATTGGATTTTTTATTTACATTTAAAATATTGTCCCCTTTCCCCGGTTTTCCAGCCTTAAGCCCCCTATTCCCTACCCCTCCCCTTCTTCTATGAGGGTGTTCCCCATCTCCATCCACCCCCCTTCCCACCCCACCCCCGACTTTTCCCTGCACTGGGGATTCAACCATGGTAAGACCAAGGGCTTCTCCTCCCATTGGTGCTCAGCAAGGTCATCCTCTGCTACATGTGCAGCTGGAGCCATGAGTCCATGTGTACTCTTTTCTGACAGCTGGATTTGGGTACAGAGAACTGTGGGACCAGTTCAGCTCTGGGTGCAGGCAGAAACTGGAAGGATCCTGTTACAGACTGCTCCTGGATTTCTGTGTCCTGAGGGCTCCAGTTGGGTCCCCTCAGAGCAGTAATGGGTTGTCTCACCTCTGCTCAGGCCTGTCAGGGCCCTGAATTGAGTTTTCAAGCTCCCAGTGCAAGCAGAGACGGACTTGATACTCTCTCTGACTGCTGCTAGGTTCTTGTGTCCAGAGTGCTCTAGGCAGGTTCCTCTTGGTCCAGGAATGTGAGCAGAAGTGGTGGCCTCCCTAGCTCTCAGAATTGTCCACACTTCTGAGAGTCCAGCTCTCTCCCCGACAGGATTTGGGTACAGAGAGCTGTGGGTCCAGGTCAGCTCCAGGCACAGCCAAAACTCAGTCAGCATTTTTAAATTTCTTTGTTATACTTTAACACACTCTTTGTTTTTCAAATTCAGAGGAGGAATACAGAAATCAGGGGGAGAATATTTACTTGTGTGATGATACACACATTTTATAAATACAATAACTTGCAAATGTACTTCATCAAAAATTGTTTCATATACATAAATGCTTTCTCAATGGGTGTACATAGGCACAAAGCCTCTAAAGCAATTATTCTCTACCTTCCTAATGCTACAACCCTTTAATATAGTTTCTCACATTTTATGACTCCACCAACAATAATAATATTTTTGTTGCTACTTCATAACTGTGATTTTGTTACTGTTATGAATCATGAGTTAAATATATTGGCACATGAAGGTTTTGCCAAAGGTGTCACAACCCACAAGAAGAGAACTGCTGCTCTAAACCTACAGTGCTATTCCAAGACCTGATTATTTAAAGAGAAATATTAGGATGTAGCTAAGTTAGGCTTATTATCTCTGTGACGAAACATCATGACCAAATCGATTTGAGGCAGGGTAGGATTTATTTAGCTTTTATTTCCACATCATAGTCCAACACTGAAGGAAGTCAAGACAGGAACTCAACTAGGTTCATAACTCGGAGGCAGGAGCTGAGTCTGTTGCCCTGGAGGAACACTGCTTACTCGCTTGCTCCTTATGGCTTTCTCAGCCTGTTTCTTGTAGAACCCAGGTCCCCCAGCCCAGGGATACCCCATCAGCAATGATATGGCCCTGACCCCATCAATCACTATGAAAATGCCTTAAGTCTTGCCTATGGACCGATATTATAGCAGCATTTCCTTAATTGAGACTCCATCATTTCGGAAGCCTTTTGCTTCTGTCAAGGTGACATAAAAGTAACTATCCAGCACAGGATGTGATCATGAACTACACTTAGGAAGGGTGGCTAGGCAATTCAAGAGTTTGTGATTTTATGTCAAGATACTATGGAATCTCTTGGTTTAAGTTTAAATAGTAGCATACAAAAAGACATCTAAATCTGTCACAAATAACTGAAAAAGAAGTAATACACAAGTCAACTAATCTTTTAGTTCTTGCCAAGGAAAAGAAGTCTGGAATGGAAAGAACGTGAGGATGGAGAAATGTGGAAGATCTTTCATAAATGGACTTCTAAACATTAGCAAGTCCTCTTCACTGGTTTCCATGTACACTATGGCTGAAGACATCCCGGTAACCTCAAAAACAATATGCCTCCTTTCTTATCAAACTTCAACCCATGGGAGCTGCTAGGTGCTTTGTTCTTCTTGATGGAAAAACCAAGTTTTATTTATGAACAATAACAACTACTCCAAAATAAGATTTACAGACATCACTGGCAATTTTTTTGTGACTCATGCAAATCAAAACCAAAACCAAAACAAGTACACAGAAATTGAGGAATTCTTAAGTGGTGCTTTTCAAACAAGCTCCCTCAGTCCCTAGTCACCCTCTAAACAGCTTTAAGTTTCTTGCCCCCAAAGCCCAGAATACACCTTCGGACTTCAAACCAATGTAATCCTGTAACTAAAACTAGATGGTAATTTTAGATTAAATGTATCACCCTTTGAAAACTTACTTTGAAAAAATTTACACTGGGTTCGAAATTAGAATGATATTAGAAATTAATTTACCCTCACTACGTTCCTGAAAAATCGTAAATAATATTAAACTGAGGCAGATGGTGGTGGCACATACTTTAAATTGCAGCACTCCAAAAGCTGAACAAAGTTGATCTCTGAATTTAAGGCCAACCTGGTCTACAGAGTCAGTTGACAGCCAGAGAAATCCTGTCTCGAAAAAATTAAAACACAAAACCAAAAAAAATTAAATTATTTTCAGGAATTCATTGTCTTAAAAAGCAGAAGTTTCAAAAATAAGAAATTTAAATAGAACTCCAATGCATATGTTACACAACAAATTTTTCTTAAACTTCTTTGTAGAGCACTATACTAAATTTTGTTTTAGTATAGGAAAAAAATTACATCTAATACAAACGAGAACATCAAGACCTAGTACTGTATTTGTTTCAGAATCTCTTTTTTTCTAATATTTTAATGCTGTATAATGGAAGAAAAAATTGCATTAGTCAGCAGTTGATGTCTGAGCATGCTGTGATAAATTTCAAGTAATCAGGTAGTGATGGACAAATCTCCAAGACCTATGAGAGAGAAGCAGCCATAGTCACTCCTGATATTATAAGAACAGAGGATTTAGGAACTGCCAAAACTTGATCATTAAGGTCAAAATCCACAGATTTTAAGTGAACAGTTCCATGAGTTTTAATGAATTCAAATGCTCATGTAACCAATACCTCAGCCCCTACGTCATTGCTGTCCAGAAAAGTTCCTCCATGCCTCCTCTTTAGTTTCCTACCAACTTTATGTCAAACATTTGGCTTATATACCACTTGTGGATGTTGTGGATAAAGTGTTCAAAACATTTGAGTACAAATTTTTGTGGGTATACTTATGTTAGTTAAATACCTGAGAATGGAAATTGCGGTCACAGAGTATATTTATTTAAATATTCTATAAGCTACATAATACATTTTTAAAGTACATCCTATACTTTTAGTGGTGATGGGTGAAAATCATTCTTATTACTACACACCTTGGTATTCCACTAAGTATGAAGCAGTATTTGTTATTACTTTCATTTATAGTTCCCTCATGGCTACTTATACAGAAAAATGTTTCCCTGTACTTATTGGTAATGCATATGCCTTTGACAGTAAACTTTGTTTACTTGTTTTGCTCAGTTTTGCTGGGTTGATTGCCTTTATATTACTAAAGTATGGGGATAGTTTTGTAGACTTTAGAACCACGTCTTGTGTCAGATACATAGGTGTATGATGACTAGAGTCACAGAATTAAGCTATTATGTGGGTGCTGGAAAATGATCGCTGGTCGTCTGCAAAGGCAGCAAGGACTATTAACCACTGACCCATCTCCCTGGCCGCTGAAACTCTACTTTAGATATTCTTTACCACTTTAATAAATGTGCCTTCATTCTTAATTTATAGACCTCTCTACTTCATTGAGGGAATGTGAAATTTTATAAGATTACTTTTTCTGTATCTAGGGAAAGAATCATCTGGTTCTCTTTCTTCTGTAAATGTTGCAAGTTATACTGATTGACTGACTGGTTTTGCATGTTAAACTAACATTACATCCCTGGCCATGATGTATTAGGTGTTTTACGTGCTCCTAAACTCACTTTAGCAACTTAAGCATTGTGATGTCTATTTTCATGAGCAATGTCAGTTAACGGTTTTCTTTTCTTAAGCTTAATTTGTTTTATCAGACATAGTCAGCTTTATGCCGCCTTCAGAATATAAGTTGGGGAAACAGTTCTTCTTCCTGTGCTTTCAGAAAGAGATATGCAAGTGGACACTACTTCCTCCCATCAGTAATGAAACTCTATGGAATTCTTTTTTTAATTATTGTTTTTTTAGATTAGAATACAATTATATCATGTCTTGTTCCCTTTTCCTCCCTTCAGATCATCTCTTATACTTTTCCATGTTCTCTTCCAAATTTCTGACCTCTACTTTTTTAAGGGAAAGCATTGTCATTTTATTGTAATTACTTTAATAGATATAGAAATAGCACAGTTTCTATTTTCTCTTGTATCTGTTTCTGACTTCTTGAGCTTCTACAGAAGAACAATGTTATTGATATCATTAGCACTAAATTGTAATTTTATTATTTCATTAAAGCTCATAGAATCTTGCAGAGTGTGCTAACACTTTTTTTATTTATGATAAAACTTATTTGAGTTTTCTCTCTTTTTCCATGATCAGTATTGCTAAGAATTTATCAATGTCATATAAAATAAGTTCCAGCAATCAACTTCTAAAAGCTTTTACATTTTCATTTTGTTATTTTTTGTTACACGTGAATCTGAATCTGTCTGCACGGGAATGTGGGTCAAGACAAGCAGAGGGCAGAGGACAACCTTCAGTAGTTATTTCTCTCATTCCAATGGGGATCACCTTGCTGTTCCTCCATTCTTTTTTTGTTCCAGAGCTGGGAACCGAACCCAGGGCCTTGTGCTTGCTAGGCAAGTGCTCTACCACTGAGCTAAATCCCCAACCCCTGTTCCTCCATTCTTAACATTGCTGAATATTTATGAGCTGTCATCTTTATTTATTGTCATTATTCTTTTAATTTTCTTTCCATTATCTTAAGTTTGACTTGTTCTTTACTGAGATCACTAAGATGTGAATATACAGAATTGATGTTAAACTTCACTTTTTTTCCATTTTATTGGATATTATTATTTACATTTTAAATGTTATTCCCTTTCCCAGTTTCCCCTCCAGAAATGCACTACCCTGTCCCTACCCCTGCTTCTAGGAGAGTGCTCCCTCACCCATCCACCTACTGCCTCCCACCTTCCCTCTCTGACATTCCCCTATAATGGTGCATCTAGCCTTAACAGGATCAAGGGCTTCTTCTCCCATTGATGCCCAACAAGGCCAGCCTCTGCTACATATACAGTTGAAGACATAGGTTCATCCCTTTGGTCTCTTGGAATGTTGGTTTAGTACTGGGAGCTTTGAGGGGTTTAGTTGGTTGATATTGTTGTTCTTCTTATGGGATTGCAAACCCCTTCAGTCTCTTCAGTCCTTTCTCTAACTCCTCCTTTGGGGACCCAGTGCTCAGTCCAATGATTGTCTGCAAGCATCCTCATCCGTATCAGTAAGGCTTTGGCAGAGCCTCTCAGGAGACCGCTATATCAGGCTCCTGTCAGCACGCACCTCTTGGCATCCACAATAGTGTCTGGGTTTGGTAGCTGTATGTATATGGGCTGGATACCCCAGGTGGGGGCAGTCTCTGTATGGACTTTCTATCGTCTCTGTTCCATACTTTGTCTGCATATTTCCTCCTGTGAGTATTTTTGTTCCTCCTTCTAAGGTCTGGTGCATCCACACTTTGGTCTTCTTTTTGAGCTTCATGTGGTTTGTGAATTCTATCTTGGGTATTCTGAGTTTTTGGGTTAATATCCATTTATCAGTGAGTGCATACCATGTGTGTTCTTTTGTGACTGGATTACCTCACTCAGCATGATATTTTACAGTTCCATCCATTTGCCTAAGAATTTCATGAAGTCATTGTTTTTGATAGCTGAGTAGTACTCCATTGTATAGATGTACCACATTTTCTGTATCCATTCCTCTGTTGAAGGGCATCTGGGTTCTTTCCAGCTTCTGACTAGTTTAAATAAGGCTGCTATGAACATAGTGGAGCATGTGTCTTTGTTATATGTTGGAGCATCTTTTGGGTATATGCCCAAGAGAGGTATAGCTGGGTCCTCAGGTAGTGCAATGTCCAATTTTCTGAGGAACCTCCAGACTGATTTCCAGAGTGGTTGTACCACCTTGCAATCCACCAACAATGGAGGAGTGGTCCTCCTTCTCCACACCCTCCCCAGCATCTACTGTCACCTGAGTTTTTGGTCTTAGCCATTCTCACTGGTGTGAGGTGAAATCTCAGGGTTGTTCTGATTTGCATTTCCCTGAAGACTAAGGATGTTGAACATTTCTTTAGGTGCTTCTCAGCCATTCAATATTCCTTCTAAACTTTGCTTTTTTTAAATAGTCATTAGACTCTAGAAATTTCCCTACAATCAGTACTTCAAATTGCACCTCACAAATTTTGGTATAATGTAAAACCATTCACTCAGTTGAATCATTTTCTAATTTTTCTTGTAATTTCTTCTATTTATTGTTTATCTGACAGTGTGTTATTTTTCAAATATTTGAGAATTTTCTTTATTTCAATGTTTTACACTTATTTGTTTACTATGTGCATGTGTGTGTGAATGTGTTGTGTGTTTACATGTGATGTGTGTGAATGTGTTGTGTGTTTATTTGTGTACTTGTGTATGCCATGGTATAAATGTAGAGTTCAAAAAATGTGTAGGAGGCAATTTTCTCCTTCCATCATAAGGATCCAGATATTAAACTCAGGTCATCAAGCATGGTGACAAATGCTTTACTGAAATGAAAGTATAATACATGCAGGTATGATCATGAATTTGAATTTTTCTTCTTTGTATTAATTTCCTTTGTACATGCACATAAATGTAGTTATTGCCATATCTTTTGTTGCTTTTGTTGCTTTCTCTTTTGTTATGTAAATGCTCTTACCCTATTACCAGTTTTCTTATGTTGACTATTAGCATGACCATATATGGATAACAAAATTTAATACTAAAGAGCAGCATTAATGGTAGAGTAATTGTTGTTCTGAATTTAATAATACCTGAAATTCTTTACATTTCAATTTGGTGTGATTTTATCTCTGAAATGTTTACTTTGAAAGATCTTTACTTTGTAAGCATCTCTAATCTTTAAGGATCAAGTTGTGTTTGATTCTTCTTCTTATAAAAGCATGATGATAACTTTTGAGCTTAAATCTAAATTTTTCTTATTCTCTTACATATCCTCATATATAATTTCTATGTTCAAACTTTGTATGTAAAAATGAAAGAGTTCAGTGGAATTAGAGAAGGAAGCATATAAATAAACGAAATACATTATATACATAATATATACTATGTAGTAATATAGTATGTGTCCTATAATGTATACTTATACATTATATACTATAATACACAATATATAGTATTATATAGTGCATCTCACAAACATAATATATTATATACTATATATTACATAATTATAATTATGTATATATAATTACAATAATTTTATATAGTGACTAATGCATATTTAGAATGTATAGTATTAGATATATTATATATGCAATTGATCAAATAATAAATAGATAGATGAATAAGTACATAAACAAATGTGAACATTTAGCTGACAAAGGTTATATTTATATTTTAATACTCTTCTTTCACATAAACTTTTTATAGCCACTATTATTATATGTACATTATGCTAATGTTAAGTGTACTGTCATGTATGTTTTTCATGATAAAAACATAAAATCTTTAATATGTCATGTTTACAGAAGAAAAAGTTTCTATCATAAAATACATTTTGTAATTTTAAATGGTTCGTGTCCAAGTCCTCAGCATTTTAAACTCTGCTTTGAAATTAAAACTGGAAATCAACACTCAAGAGTTTTATAACAGCCACATTATTTTGTTGATAATTACAAATACCATTTTGTAAACTAGATTGGAATAGAATATAAATGATGTTTTACTTTTATAGGTCCACTTAAAAGATTGAAATGTTAAATATTTCAGTCTTAAAGAAAAAGTATTTTTCCTAAAAATTCAGGAATTTAGATATTAATTTAGATAGACATAATAATTGTTTTAATTTCACATTAAATTTTTAATTTTAACTTGAAATCAATTTTGCAGTTTATTTTCTCTTAACAGTCATTATTTAACCAAGGATTATTGTTCTGTAACTAAGGTTTAAGAATGCACCATTGATCCACTGGGGCAGACATGGCTTTGGAATTTTAATTTGGGCAGCCTCTGCTATAGCTGGACAAAGAATATGGAAGGTGATAGCATGTCTCAAGCTTGCTGCCACTTGAAACATGACCCTCCTCTTTTAACAATCCTTAGTTTTTCTGCAGAAACAAGCCTCCACGACACAGGAGAGCAGTCAGGAGAGGACAGGGAGTGAACACGGATGACAGAAGTGTCTGTGCCACCCATTCATTAGGGACTCACAAAGGGGTATAGAAATTTGGAGCTTTTGTGGGGATTGAGAGCACCATATCAAATGTCTATGGAGTAATTTAATTACATGGGCATGGTAGGAATGACACAGTGGTTACATTAATAAGCTGAAGCATTAAAGAATAATAGCCCAGTTATTGCTGAATTATGGGAAACACGCTGCCTATTCATTCCTGGTGATATTAGAAGAAAGTAGGAGCAGGCTTACCACTTTGCACTTCCAATGCATAAAGAAACAGTCTTTTGCTTCTCCAGACCTGTGGAAAACTGGGTACAGTGGAAGACCCAAAGTCACACCCAAGAGCATAAACCTTGTTTTGTGTAAGATGCTTAAAATATCATAAGTTAAGTTTGTTTTTATGGTACTAAATAAAATTGACTTGGGTCAGACATAGTAATGAGCGTGCTACATAAGCATCTCAAGAAACTGTTCAACAGATTTCAGAGAGATGATAATCCTTTATCACTGGCCTGGGCCTCTTGTTAATATAATCTATTTGACACAATCATAGGTCACTAGATTACTAGCTTAAAAGAATCAATTCATTGATTAATAGAAGCCAACATAATTTTTCATTTTCATCTACGCCTTTTGGACAACTAGGAAAAAAATACCCTCTCCACTTTTGCAGGAGCAAGGAAAAAGAAACTCATATTTGATTTCCTATCATTTGTGAGTGGGGCCAACAATGTTCTAAGAACTGGGCTACCGGAGAACAGAAGAGATGTGAGATATGGTCTCCACTTTCAGATTCCAGTTGAATTCAGAGATAAGCAAGCCTTCTCCTTCCACTTAACTCCTGAGAATGTTTTTGTAAACTCCTGAACACATGTCTTCTCATTGGCATTTCTTTATTGGTTCAAAATGGTTAAGAATTAAAAGCTTCATCCTACCTCTAAAATCCTTTGGCACTTTGAAGGCTGAAAGTAGTTATCATGAGGAGAGGACAAACATCTCATTTGCCCAGAAATGAATTACAAATAAACCAAGGATGATTTAAAAAACTACTAATAATCTACATATAAATCCAATAAAATAAATTTTATGTTGTACTTTAAATTTTAGGGCAAGCGCAAGGTCCTGGGTTCAGTCCCCAGCTCCGAAAAAAAGAAAAAAGAAAAAAAAGTTTTAAGAAAGTTTTCTGAAACTCAAATTTGAATGACTGCAATAAAGGAATTTGAAGAAATAGAGCACATAACTTCCTTCAGCTAAAGTAGACTGATATGAGTTCATGGTCAATATACAAAGTGGGAGTAATTCTGGTGACATGTATTTCCCAGAGGAGGCCAATGATGCTCATTGTCCTGGAATAATCTCCACACAGATTCTTTAGATCACTGGTCCCCAAGTTGAGCTAGCAAGACCATCACATGGGAAACTTGTTAAAACAGTTCGCTGGGCCAAATCACAGAGCTTTGATTCCACAGGACTGGGTTGGAGCCAGAGAGTCTGTATTTCTATCCATTTCCCTCCTCCTTTCTTCTGGGACTGATGATCCAGCGACCAGTTTAGAACCACTGCTTTAGGTATTAGAAAGACAATGCCCTCCAGAGCCTGGAGAGAAATTGCAAAATCCCCTCTAACTTGGCAGTTAAAGCCAATTTTCTTTCATGTTGCATTGACAGACATCCTTGATGAGGTAGTCCTTGATAATTCAAAGGGCAGAGTTTAGAAATCCTAAAGATGAAATGGAAACCGCGTGACTTTTTCTTGTGCCACTTAACAGGCGTTACATAAACAGACATTCTCCTGCAGACTTGGTTCTTTGCTTTAGTTCTTCAGAGCATTCCACTGGGATCAAAGAGTAGCTGGATAACCCTGGCTAATTGCATTTGCTTTCCAGTCCCACTTCATCATGTGCTCTGGGCAAAGCAGATGAATCCAACCATTGCCCACTGGTTCCTGTGTAACCACAGTTTCAGAAATGGATTAGTCAGCAGTTCCTGGCTCTCCTGCCCACACTAACCACAGTTTGGCCACCAAAAATGTGGGTCAGCACATTGCCAAAGTGTCAAAGCATGGTGGTTACAGGGACCAGCAAGCTCAACTTAAAAACATGTGAGCCCTTTGCAGTTCAGAACATGGAGAAGGAGGGCAAAGGTCAGTCCTGCTGTTCTTGGACCTGATTCTGTTATGCCATCTTTTTGGGAAGCAAATTGCTGCTCACAAATTTATTTGTCTCTTAAAAATTCTGCCAGACAGTGGTTTAACTCAATAAGATTTGGCTGTAATTTTTAGTAAGATGAGCCTATTACGATATTCCCCCTCTTCTCAAACAAAAAAACAAAACAGTTGATTAATTTTATACTGCCGACTTAAAATCACTCACCTTTACTCTTATCCAGATTCATAACACCACACAATAGGAAATATCCCCTTTTCTGGTTTAATTGTGCTACAAGTGTATACTTTGGATTAAAATTTGCTGGTGTTGCCCTCATATGGAATTATATTGTTGGCTTCTTCTGAGATTTCTTTTTTACACTAAAGTGTTCTTTGTAAAGAATGGCAGTGTTTCTCAGTCATTATCTAGATGATATCAACTTGCTGTTTTTGATCTAGTGATAAATCTATCTTAGATAGTATTTGGCTAAAATAAAATTCTCAGAAACTATAATTTGTTATTTGTCTTGCTTATACAGCTTTAGCAACAATAAGAGGCATAACAATATGTATCAGAGGGTTGGAGAGAGCTCAATAGATAAAATTCTTGTTGATCACCTTAGTTGGATCCGAAGAACCCGTGTAAAAGTTGGGTGTGGCAATGTGTTTCTGTAGTACTGTCCTAGTGCTAAGTAGGGAGACAGACAGTAGTAATTTTGGTGTTTGCTAGCCAGACAGTAGCTGAATCAGAAATCTTCAGATCCAGCTTGAGACCCTGTCTCAAAAAAAAAGGTAAACCATTATTAGGGAAGACATTCAGCCTTAGCTTCCAACTCACACATGCACACATACCTGTAGTTCATGTACACATACACACACACACACACACACACACACACACACACACACACACACACAGATGAATATTTTTTAAAACAGTGGATTTTAAAGTCTTTACTTGTTTCATTAAGAATTAAATAGACCAGGTTCTAGAAACATAGTATATATATTTGGATACAGCTAATTTTTTAATAAAGCACACAAGCTAGATGCTGGCAATACACACACACATATGTATATTATATGTGTGTGTGTGTGTATATATATGTATATATATATATATATATGAAAATGAATTATGGGCTGAAACGATGGCTCAGAAGCTAGCAGCACTTATTTAGAAATTATGAGAAACAGAGTTTAGGTGCCAGTATCCACTTCGCAAGTCAGGCATCCCGTAATATCCTGTAACTGCAGCTCTGAGGGATCTGATGCCTTCTGTTCTCTGGATACAAAGTTGTGTGCAAAGTTGCATGCTTTCTACACATGCATATATACTCGTGTAGAAATGCACACATTTAAAAGAATACTTTTTCTAAAAATTCATTATTATTTCTATATGAAATATTTTACATGGACTATATATTTTAAAGTAATTTTTAGATTCATTTTATTAATTCATATGTATGAGTATTTCTCTGCATGTACATCTTCACACGCCACATGCACATCTGCATGCTCACCACATGCCTCTCCTGTGCCTGAGGTGGTAAGCCTCATTGTGAATATTGGGAATCAAACCCGGGCCCTTTGCAATAGCAAAAAGAACTTATAATCACTTAGGTAACTCTCCAGAACCTAAATTACTTTTTAAAAAAAATTAGATACATGCAACTTTCCCCCTCGTGTGTAGAACAATATTTTGTTTTGTTTTGTTTCTTTCTGTAAAACTCAAATACCAAGAGTAATGAATGTTTTCTGGGTAAGGCATTGTGAAAATGGAGACATGTGTTCTTGACTTCTGGATATAAAGAACTGAAGCTTTTGATTAGCTGCACCCTGCTCCCTTGTTTGAGTTGTTTTGGTCCCCAAACACAGACACAGCTGGATTTCGTGAGAGAGCTTTGCCACCTCCAGTGTCTCAGTGAGGTTATCCTTAAGTGGGATAGAAAAAAATGGGATTTTTTTATTTCTGTATTCAGAAGTGAATGACTCATTTTCCCAGGAAGTGTTGCCTGACTTGTTTATGTAACACTATGGATTTACAATTCACAGCCATTGTTTAATCGCAGCTAGGCTGTAACATAATGGGATGACCTCCTTAGAAAATGAGGTGCCGCCAATGAAGCATTGTCATGATTTCACATGACAGCCTAGATGCAGCTCGCAGCAGGCACAGAATTCAATATGTCTTCTGATTTTTAAAGTGCTAGCCTTTTTTTTCCCTTTAGGACCTGAAACATTATAGAAATGTGTACAAATCGATCCTTAAGGTATTGCATAGGGATGGCCTTGTTTGTGAATTTAAAAAGCACTGGAATCATGTGATGAGAAATTCAGTTAACATGACTGAGAAAAAGAGTGAAAGCAGAAGATGAACCAGATGGCAAAATGGGAAACCCATCTATGTATTTTACTTGCCTTTCTGTTTTTCTACAGAGCAATAAGCATAAAAGAGTATTTCTGAAAGTCTCAGCTTAAGTGACATATAATCCATTTAAGGAATTTCACAGAAGGAAAAGATCTTGCCATTTCCCTCTGAACTACAGCACATCTAAGTGTCTTTACTAAATTGTTTGTGTATGGACATATATTTCACAGTTCTCAAGTGTAGGGACCAGACTACAGAGATTAGTATCTTATTCAGTACTCAAAAGCAACGTGAACAATCAGTACATATAGAAGACATTATATAATTTATAGAACCTAGTGAAAAAAATTGAAATGCAGTGCCTTTTTAAAAAAATGGTAATTCCAACATAGTGATAGGAAAGCATGAAGTGGAGTTCAAGGCCATTCATGTTGTCCTATGAAATTTCCATAGGGGTGACCTCTAGAAGCTTAACTCTCATACAAATAACGAGTGAATGAATCCTTTAGACATTCAGGAAATCAACCAGAGGCATAGTTTTGGGATCTGTAATCATGGTTTGGGTTTTTAACTAAGTTACAAAATACAGAATATATGTTTTTTGTCATTTTTAATGCCTTTAGAACTTTCGGTTCTCTTTTATGCAATGCTCTTATTTAAATGAGTATATTCCTTTACATATTATAACTTAGTGAACACCATTGAAGATCTCCCAACCAATAGTCAGCTTTTTACTAAAGTTTGATCAGCACACATTGTGTGTCTACAGCCCCCATTTTACTGGAACTTAGCCACTTTACCTTACAAGTAGTTAAGGATTTCTGTTGTATACCCAGCATTGAGGCCAAGGGGGTGAAGAAATGATGCCTTCAATGAAATAGCACAATTAGACTGAATAGTCTCAAATCACATTTTTAAAACTTACTACGAAGCATTTCAAGGGAGGATGGGAATGGCACCATGTGTGCTTTTTGTGACACATTTCTTATGTGATTTTTTTTTTTTTAATGAGAAACGAGTGGTCGCATGGGGGCATTTTTGAGCATGGCTTGTTTATGCAAGTTGGAGAGAACGGTGCTCTACAAAGGGCAAAATTTTCCCTGGAAAAATTCAGGCACTGGAAATGTGGTCTTGTCCAGATAGTGAGAAAATAATTGTCTCCAGGTTTGATGAAGGGTTTATAGCACTAATGTTCTAGGATGAAATACAGCTGTTTTTAGATTCCAGTGTCAACTCAAAATCAAGCTAATTTCATGTGGTTTGGGGTTTTGCAACTACTTTTTTTTTTTTTTTTTTTTTTTTTTTTTTTTTTTGTAGAGTACTTGTAGGACGTTTTGTTCCAGAAACATCCTTGGGAATACCCTTTCCACCCCAACCAGAGTTCCAGCTGAAAATTTAACAGACCGCATTACTGATTGTTTTTCCAGCAGAGGGCACCATTAAACCTTCATTGATTATGGATGTTGCACAAATTAGCAAATCCCCCAAATCCCGCCCCAAAAACATTGTTTACGTCCTCAACCCAAACACATAATCCTCAAAAAGAAGAAAAGAATAGGAATAAATATAACAGAAAAAAATACACTTCTTCAGAGGAGCAGCTTCTGCAGTTCTAAGAGGGATGTTTTTGTGTCATTAGAGGTGGTCTGGGATTCTGGCTACAAAATTGAATTCCAAGATAGGTTTGCTGCTGACTTTCTGGCTGCCTTGCTTCTCTTTGTTCTTGTCGTTTTTTTTTTTTATGAGATGTTTCCTATGCATCACAGAAAGTGCTTTTCTGATGAAATTTATGTATACATAAACTAGTAAAATAAGGTAAATATTAATATTCACATTCAAAGTTAGAACTCATGAACCTAGTGCATGGAATGATGGGACATCTTTCAAATATTAAATGTAGTTTTTGCTGCTCTCAAAACCAGTTTAGTGGAGGAAAGCAGTTCATTAATTTATATTTGTGTGTTATTCCTCAGCTGTGCATATGGCATTGTATTAATTACTTACTGTTTCACACTAGAGAGTGCCTTCCTGATTATTTAAAGATGTCTATTCTCATGCAAAACGTGTATAGGAAATATCCTATTTAACACAAGAGACCCTTTATCACCCAACTTGATTTTTGAGAAAACACTGGTTTATAATCCATGCTAATTAAATTATTTCTTTTTAAATGGCAAGACTACAGTATACAAAACAATATTATGGCTCAACTTAAATGAAATTAGAACAATAAACACTTTTTGAAAGTGTCATATGTTAGTGGTACAATTTTTAAAACAAGCTTGGCATTCTACATATTGTCACTAATTGCTTTACTAGTTATTTTTTTCCTTTTGTCTGATGATATTGTTCCCTTATGTTAACGTTTTGGCAGACTCCTAGGATGTAAAATATTTTTCAAGCCGACCAGACATTGCTTCATTTTTCATTCTCTTTTCATTATGCTTGGAATATTATCAAAGGAAGCTATTGGTATTTTACATGCAGGCTACTTTTATCCATCTGCCTGTAAGCGTGAGATATAATTAAATTACCAACATGACTAATTCAATTGAATGAAAAAAAGTGTGGTAGAATGTTTGAGACTTGATTAACAAAAATTTATCATGCACAGATAGAGGCTGTGATACCTACATAAGCAGAATCTATGCTATTTCTCATAAAATTATTGATTTGGGTGTTAAGGTGCTATCTGGAGGTGTCTTGATCTCCAGGCTCAGCAGACATAACACAGGGCTCAGTTTGAAACAGAAGCCTTTTTACTGGATATTTTACTTATTTGGATTTCAAATGTTATCACCTTTCCTAGTTTCCCCTCTGGAAACCACTATCCCATCCTCCCTTCAACTCCCCCACTTCTATGAGGGTGATTCCCCCACCCACCCACTCCTGTCTCCCTGCCCTGACATTGTCCTACACTTGGGCATCAACCATTCAGAAGACCAAGGGCCCATCCTCCCACTGATGTCCAAAAGGGGATCGGATTTCCTCTGCTACACATGCCAATGGAGACATGGGTCCCTCCATGTGTACTCTTTGGTTGGTGGTTTAGTGCCTGGGAGCTCTGGGGAGTCTGGTTGGTTGATATTGTTGTTCCTCCTATGGGTTGCAAACCCCTTCAGCTCCTTCAGTCCTTTCTCTAACTCCTCCACTGGGGATCCCGTGCCCAGTCCAATAACTGGTTACAAACATCCTCATCTGTATCAGTAAGGATCTAGCAGAGCCTCTCCTGAGAACAGCTGTATCAGGCTCCTGCCAGTAAGCACTGTTTGGCATCCACAATAGTGTCCAAGTTTGGTGATGTATATAGGATGGATCCCCAGGTAGGACAGTCTCCCGATGGCCTTTCCTTCAGTATTTGTTCCACACTTTGTCTACGTATTTCCTCCTGTGAGTATTTTGTTTTCCCTTCTAAGAAGGACTGAAGCATTCACACGTTGGTCTTCCTTCTTCTTGAGCTTCATGTGGTCTGTGCATTGTATCTTGGGTATTCCCAGATTTTGGGCTAATATCCACTTATCAGTGAGTACATACCATGTGTGCTCTTTGTGACTGGGTTACCTCACTCAGGATGATATTTTCTAGTTCCATCTATTTGACTATGAATTTCATGGAGTCATTTGTTTTTCTCCATCTTTATTAAATTGGGTATTTTTTATTTACATTTCAATTGTTATTACTTTTCCTGGTTTCCAGGTCAACATCCCCCTAACCACTCCCAATCCTCTTCTATATGGATGTTTCCCTCGCCATCCTGCCCTCATTACCGCCCTCCCCCCAACAATCACGTTCACTGGGGGTTCAGTCTTGGCAGGACCAAGGGTTTCCCCTCCACTGATGCCCTTACTAGGCTATTCATTGCTACCTATGCAGTTGGAGCCCATGATCAGTCCATGTATAGTCTTGGGGTAGTGGCTTGGTCCCTGGAAGCTCTGGTTGGTTGGCATTGTGTACATATGGGGTCTCAAGCCCCTTCAAGCTCTTTCAGTCCTTTCTCTCATTCCTGCAATGGGGTCCCATTCTCAGTTCAGTGGTTTGCTGCTGGCATTCACCTCTGTATTTGCTGTATTCTGGCTGTGTCTCTCAGGAGAGATCTACATCCGGCCCTGCCTGCCTGCACTTCTTTGCTTCATCCATCTTGTCTAATTGGGTGGCTGTATATATATGGGCCACATGTGGGGCACACACTTAATGGGCATTCCTTCAGCATCTGTTCTAAACTTTGCTTCCCTATTCCCTCCAAAGGGTATTTTTGTTCCCCTTTAAAAGAAGGAATGAAGCATTCACATTTTGGTCGTCCTTCTTGAGTTTCATGTGTTCAGTGCATCTAGGATAATTCGAGCATTTGGGCTAATATCCACTTATCAATGAGTGCATACCATACATGGTTTTCTTTGATTGTGTTTCCTCACTCAGGATGATATTTTCCAGTTCCATCCGTATGCCTATGAATTTCATAAAGTCATTGTTTTTGATAGCTGAGTAGTATTTAGTGCAATGTCCAATTTTCTGAGGAACTTCCAGATTGATTTCCAGAATGGTTGTACCAGTCTGCAATCCCACCAACAATGGAGGAGTGTTCGTCTTCCTCCACATCCTCGCCAGCATTTGCTGTCACCTGAGTTTTTGATCTTAGCCATTCTCACTGCTGTGAGGTGAAATCTCAGGGTTGTTTTGATTTGCATTTCCCTTATGACTAAAGATGTTGAACATTTCTTTAGGTGTCTCTCAGCCATTCGGCATTTCTCAGTAGTGAATTCTTTGTTTTGCTCTGAACACCATTTTTTAATAGGGTAATTTGTCTCCCTGCAGTCTAACTTCATGAGTTCTTTGTATATTTTGGATTTAGGCCCTCTATCACTTGTAGGATTGGTAAAGATCTTTTCCCAATCTGTTGGTTGCCGTTTTCTACTAACAAGTGTCCTTTGCCTTACAGAAACTTTGCGGTTTTATGAGATCCCATTTGTCGATTCTTGATCTTAGAGCATAAGCCATTGGTGTTCTGTTCAGGAAATTTTCTCCAGTGACCATGTGTTCGAGATGCTTCCCCACTTTTTCTTCTATTAGTTTGAGTATATCTGGTTTGATGTGGAGGTCCTTAATCCACTTGGACTTAAGCTTTGTACAGGGTGATAAGCATGGATCGATCTGCATTCTTCTACATGCTGACCTCCAGTTGAAACAGCATTTGCTGAAAATCTTTTTTCCATTGGATGGTTTTGACTCCTTTGTCAAAAATGAAGTGACCATAGGTGTGTGGGTTCATTTCTGGGTCTTCAATTTTATTCCACTGGTCTATCTGCCTTTCTCTGTACCAATACCATACAGTTTTTATCACTATTGCTCTGTAATACTGCTTGAGTTCAGGGATAGTAATTCTGTCAGAAATCCTTTTATTGTTTAGTATAGTTTTAGCTATCCTGGGTTTTTTGTTATTCCAGATGAATTTGCAAATTGTTTTGTCTAACTCTATGAAGAATTGGATTCAAATTTTGATGGGGATTGCATTGAATCTGTAGATCGCTTTTGGTAAAATGCCCATTTTTACTATATAAATCCTGCCAATCCATGACCATGGGAGATCTTTCCATCTTCTGAGATCTTCTTCAATTTCTTTCTTCAGAGACTTGAAGTTCTTATCATAGAGATCTTTCACTTGCTTGTTTAAAGTCACACTGAGACTTTTTTTGGAGAATTGTGTCCATTGATGTTGAGAGATACTAAGGAATAGTGACTGTTGCTTCCTGTTTTATTTGTATTTGGGTGTGAGATTGTTTGTGTGCTTGTCTTCTCTTTGTTTTGTTGCAAAACGATTAGTTTCTTGCTTTTTCTAGGGTGTAGCTTGCCTCCTTGTGTTGGACTTTACCATTTGTTATCCTTTGTAGAGCTTGATTTGTAGAAAGCTATTGTGTAAATTTGGTTTTGTCATGGAATATCTTGGTTTTTCCATCTATGTTAGTTGAGAGTTTTGCTGGATACAGTAACCTGGCCTGGCATTTGTGTTCTCTTACTGTCTGTATGGTATCTGTCCAGGATCTTCTGGCTTTCATAGTCTCTGGTGAGAAGTCTGGTGTGATTCTGATAGGTCTGCCTTTATATGTTACTTGACCTTTTTCCCTTATTGCTTTTAATATTCTTTCTTTGTTTTGTGTGTTTGGTGTTTAGACTATTATGTGACAGAAGGGATTTTTTTCTGGTCCAATCTACTTGGAGCTCTGTAGGCTTCATGTATGTTTTTGGTCATCTCTTTACTTAAGTTAGGGAAGTTTTCTTCTATAATTTTTTGAAGATATTTACTAACCCTTTAAGTTGGGAGTCTTAACTCTCTTCTGTACTTATTTTCCTTATGTGTGATCTTTTCATTGTGTCCTGGACTTCCTGGATGTTTTGGGCTAGGAGTTTTTTGTGTTTTACATTATCTTTGACCATTGTGTCAATGTTTTCTATGGTATAATCTGCCCCTGAGATTCTCTCTTCTATCTCTTATGTTTCGTTGGTGATTCTTGAATCTTTGACTCCTGACCACTTTCCTAGTTTTTCTATCTCTAGGGTTGTCTTCTTTTGTGCTTTCTTTATTGTTTCTAAGGAATAGTGACTGTTGCTTCCTGTTTTATTTGTATTTGGGTGTGAGATTATGTTTGTGTGCTTGTCTTCTCTTTGTTTTGTTGCAAAACGATTAGTTTCTTGCTTTTTCTAGGGTGTAGCTTGCCTCCTTGTGTTGGACCTTACCATTTGTTATCCTTTGTAGAGCTTGATTTGTAGAAAGATATTGTGTAAATTTGGTTTTGTCATGGAATATCTTGGTTTTTCCATCTATGTTAGTTGAGTGTTTTGCTGGATACAGTAACCTGGCCTGGCATTTGTGTTCTCTTACTGTCTGTATGGTATCTGTCCAGGATCTTCTGGCTTTCATAGTCTCTGGTGAGAAGTCTGGTGTGATTCTGATAGGTCTGCCTTTATATGTTACTTGACCTTTTTCCCTTATTGCTTTTAATATTCTTTCTTTGTTTTGTGCATTTGGTGCTTTGACTATTATGTAACCTGAGGAGTTTCTTTTCTGGTCCAATCTATTTGGAGTTCTGTAGGCTTCATGTATGTTCTTGATCATCTCTTTACTTAAGTTAGGGAAGTTTTCTTCTATAATTTTTTTGAAGATATTTACTGGTCCTTTGAGCTGGGCGTCTTCACTCTATTCTATACTTATTATCCTTAGGTTTGATCTTCTCATTGTGTCCTGGATTTCCTGTATGTTTTGTGCCAGAAGCTTTTTATATTATCTTTGTCAGTTGTGTCCATGAGTTCTATCTTCTGCTCCTGAGATTCTCTCTTCTATCTCTTATATTCTGTTGGTGATGCTTGTGTCTACGGCTCCTTGTCTCTTCCTTTGGTTTTCTATATCCAGGGTTGTCTCCCTTTGTGCTTTCTTTATTGCTTCCATTTCCATTTTTAATTCCTTTATCTGTTTGATTGTGTTTTCCTGGAAATCTTTCAGGGATTTTTGTGATTCCCCTCTATAGGCTTCTACTTGTTTATTTGTGTGTTCCTACATTTCTCTAATGGTGTTCTTTATGTTTTTCTTGAAGTCCTCCATCATCATGATCAAATGTGATATAAAATCTAGGTCTTGCTTTTTTGGTGTATTTGGATATTCGGTGTTTTCTTTGGTGGGAGAATTGGGCTCCGATGATGCAATGTAGTCTTCGTTTCTGTTGCTCGGGTTCCTGTGTTTGCCTCTCACCATCAGGTTGTCTCTTGTGTTACCTTGTTTTGCTATTAATGACAGTGGCTAGACCGTCCTATAGGCCTGTGTGTCAGGAGTGCTGTAGACCTGTTTTCCTGTTTTCTTTCAGCCAGTTATGGGAACACAGTGTTCTGCTTTAAGGCATGTAATCTTTCCTGTCTACTGGTCTTCAGCTGTTCCTGTGAGTTTGTGTCCTGAGTCCACCAGGCATGTCACTTGGGGCAGAAAAGTTGTTCTTACCTCTGGTCTCAGGCCTGAAGTCACTCCTGGGTGCTGGGTTTCAGCTCTCTGTGAGGGCAGCAACCAGAAGAGCCTGCTCTGCCTTCTCTCAGGTCCCTGTGCACAGGGGGTCCAGATGGTGCTAGGCATTTTCCTCTAGATTCAGAAATGTGGGCAGAGAGTAATCTCCTCTGGCTTCCCAGGCGTGTCTGCCCCTCTCAAGGTCTAGCTCTCCCTCCCATGGGATTTGGGTGCAGGGAGCTCTTTGACCAGGTCCCTTTAGATCCTGGTGCAGTCTGGACCGCAGTGCTCCTGCAGCTTGAGTGCCCCTATCTTCCTGTTCCCAGAGGCCCTATACCATTTCCTCTTGGGCCGGGGATGTGGTCAAGGGTGGGCAGTACTGGAAGTCTCTCCTGCCCTGCAGTCTCAGGAGTGCTCACCTGTCTGGGTGATGAGCTCTCTCTCCCATGGGGTTTGGGAGCAGGGAGTTGTGGGCTGGGATCAGCGAGGTTCAGGCTCCAGCTAGAAACCTCAAGTCATTTGTTTTTAATTGTAGAGTAGTAGTCCATTGTGTAGCTGAACCACATTTTCTGTATCCATTCCTCTGTTAAAGGGCATCTAGGTTCTTTCCAGCTTCTGTCTATTAAATAAAAGGCTGCTATGAACATAGTGGAGCAAGAGTCCTTGTTATGTGTTGGATGTGTGCCCAGGAGTTGGATAGCTGGGTCTTCACGTAGTACTATGTCCAGTTTTCTGAGGAACCTCCAGACTGATTTCCAGAGTGGTTGTACCAATTTATAATTCCACCAAAATTATTCTTCTTTCAAAAGTAATCTTCTTTCTCCACATCCTCTCCAGCATCTGCTCTCATCTGAGTTTTTTGTCTTATCCATTTGGATTAGTGTGAGATGGAATCTCAGGGTTGTTTTGATTTGCATTTTCCTGATGACTAAGAATGTTGAACATTTCTTTATGTGCTTCTCAGCTTTTCATTATTCCTCAGTTGAGAATTTTTGTTTAGCTCGGTATCCCATTTTTAATAGAGTTATTTGGTTCTCTGGAATCTGACTTCTTGAGTCCTTTGTATATATTGGATATTAGCCCTCTATTGGATGTAAGATTGGTAAAGACCTTTCCCTAATATGTTGGTTGCCATGTTCTCCTACTGTCTGTGCCTTTAAGCCTTTTTAGAATTTAATGAAAATGAAGGCACAACATACCCCAATTTATGGGATACAATGAAAGCATAAGAGGAAAACTCATAGCTCTGAGTGCCTCCAAAAAGAAACTGGAGAGAACATCCACTAGCAGTTTGAGAGCACATCTGAAAGCTCTAGAACAAAAAGAAACAAAACACCCAAGAGGAAGAGACAGCAGGAAATAATCAAACTCAGGGATAAAATCAACCTAGTAGAAACAAAATGAACTATACAAAGAATCAACAAAACCAGCAACTGGGTCTTTGAGAAAATGAACAAAATAGATAAACCCTTAGCCAGACTAACCGGCAGGCACAGAAACAGTATCCAAATTAACAAAATCAGAACTGAAAAGGGAAACATAACAACAGAAACTGAGGAAATTCAAAAAATCATCAGATCCTAAAACAAAAGCCTATACTCAACAAAACTGGAAAATACGGATGAAATGGACTATTTTCTAGGTATACCAGGTATCAAATACCAAATACCAGGTACCAAAGTTAAATCAGGATCATATAAACCATCTAAATAGTCCCATAACCCCTAAAGGAATAGACGCAGTCAGTCATTAAAAGTCTTTGAGTCAAATAAAGCCAAGGACCAGGTTTAGTGCAGAATTCTATCAGACCTTCAAAGAACTAATATCAATACTCCTCAAATCATTCCACAAAATAGAAACAGAAGGAAAACTACCCAATTCGTCCTTTGAAGCCACAATTATGCTTATACCTTAACCACACAAAGACCCAACAAGAAAGAGAACTTCAGACCAATTTACCTTATGAATAGTGATGCAACATTACTCAGTAAAATTCTTGCAAACTGAATCGAAGAATACATCAAAACCATCATTCATGATGAGCAAGTAGGCTTCATCTCAGGGATGTAGCAATGGCTCTTTAGGAAACTCGCTATATGTCCCCTTGCAGTCCTTTCCATAACTCAGTGGTTTTGAACTTGACCATGATGTCAGAGCATCACCTGGTAACATAATCAGCCAATTTCTGATATCTCAGGTCTAGGATCAGACCCCACAATTTCCACATTCCGTGAGTTCTCAGGTGATGATGATAGTGGCAATGAATTTGACAGGGAAAAGATATTCAGAGAACCACTGAGCTACACTCTGGCAATATAGCAGTTTTTGCTTCCTTTGAGGCCTTGTTGAAAATCGAAATATTCCCAAGGTACTGCACCTTTTATAGAAATTCCTTGCTCTGGAAATGAAGACATCTATCCTTAAGCTAAGGGAGACATCAATCTTTATTAGATCTCATGTGATCATGCCTAATATAATGTTTGAAATGATTACCTAAATTCTGAATTAAAAAATATTGAATTGGAAGTATATGGCTCAGAATGACACTGATATTGATGCTTGACATTATTGACAAATATATCTAATTATTCTTTAGTGTTTATAGTTGTCCTGTATATTGTATAGCAGCACCCCTAGCTTGTATGTGCCAGATGCCAGAATCAACCATAGGTGATGCCAGCATCACAACATACATATTCAGGCTGTGATAGCCAAAACTGCTCTAGACATTGTCAAATGTCACTTGTAAGGACAAAAATCATCCCTGTTTGAGAATATTTAGGTTACATTATTTTCTTTTCTTTTTTCAATATTTATTTACTTATTATATATAAGTACACTGTAGCTGTCTTCAGACACACCAGAGATGCTTTGAAAAGAGCATCAGATCTTATTACAGATGGTTGTGAGCCACCATGTGGTTGCTGAGATTTGAACTCTGGACCTCTAGGAAAAGCAATCACTGCTCTTAACCACTGAGCCATCTCTCCAGCCCAGCACATTATTTTCATATGCATTAAAACATGAAAATAATTGCTGGTTACAATCATGGGAACATGCCATAGTAACTCATTTAAGGTTCTCTTTCAACATTTAACTGGTGCAAACCTTTCAAACTGAACATATCAGATTTTACTCCTTTGACTCATCTATTCATAGATGTTCCCTATGTATTCATCTGTTGCTTCTCTTTCTGTTCAATATTTAGGTATTCATGAATTCCTAATATAACTATTGTATAGACATTCCATGTACTTTAAGTGTTTTAATTATGTTCTGTATCTTGTATGCCTCGACATGTTTTATTAGCTTATAAATATTGCAGTGGTATGTTAAACTTTAACAGTCCATGTGAAGACCCAACTATTCCAAGGGCTTGAAACAAACAAAATAATACTCCATAAGATGCTGTGGCAGAAATTCAAGGCAAGCTTGGTCTATATGGTGACTTCTAGTCAGATCTTGTCTTAAAACAAATGAAAAAGTCTCATTAGAGTACACATTGAGGTATCCATGGCTCCAGCTATATATGTACAGAGGATGTCCTTATCTGGCATCAATAGGAAGGAAGGTCGTTGTTCCCATAAATGCTGGAGGCCCTGGGAAGGGGAATGCTAGGGCAGTGTAGTAAAGCAGGAGTGGATGGGTTGGTGGGGGAGCACCCTCATAGAAGCAGGGGGAAGAGGAATGGGATGGGGATTGTGGAGGGGAAACCAAGAAGAGGGAAAACATTTAAAATGTAAATAAAATAACCAATTACAATTTGAAATGCATTGGAATGTTCTGGGGCAAGAGTGAATTTTCTGAAGCTCTCCTAATTAAAAAGTTATTTGGAAGCATTATTGCTTAAAACAATACAGAAAGGGGTTTCATTAAATGGACATCACATTCCTTAACAAAAAGAGCATGGCTTGCATGGCTTCTAAGAACATCATGAAAAGAGCCCATTGATATATCATCAGTTTTCTAAGGAGGAATGGCCCTGACAGGCTCTACGACAAAGTCCATGACGCACTCTTGTCTCCCCACTGCTATGAATCTGGGGCTGGGAAAGATGAAGTAGATTGTGGAGGAGGTACCACATGCCATCAGTGAGGATTCAAAAATAGAAAGCATTACTTAATGACTTCAGCAGTCTGTCTGAAGACTGGACATGGCTGGTTTCTGTATCACACAGTTATAGTGACAATATTTCCAGAGCAAAGAAGCATAATCTGACACAAGAATTTGTGCTACTTCCAGATGTGAAAAGCATCAGAGAAGGGGGGAATGGAAGTCAGTATGTTGAAACATCACATGATATTTATGTGGCTTGTACAAAATGGCAAAAGAAGATTGTAATATTGAATCTTTATCCTCCCATACATTCTACTGTATTGTGTATAATACCAGAATCCAAGGTTTATCAGAGGATGAGAAATAGAAAAGAGGAGGAATAGTTGAAAGCGGCAAAAATAGAGAAATATATTCTTGTCGTCTCCCATGTAAAGGATGATCTGGCTGAAAATTATTAAAAGAGACTAACAACTCTCACATGGTTTGTGGGATGGTAAATAGATGTTTATGACCTTAAAGACATATCATATAAATAATTAATTCTACTTCTAGAAATATACCCTATGGAAATACTTGGATAGCTTGGCTAATGTGAGAATAAATTAAGGTTGATAGCAATTGATGTTTGTGTATTAGAGTAAAAAACTGTAAATGATCAAAAAGCTAACCTAAGTAGATTAAATATTATGCGGTGTATCTGTATAATGGAATATTGAATAACAGTCAAACTAAGAATGCTAATAAAATAGCTATATATATATATTCCACTTTAAAAATATATGCTATATTTACATAAAGACAACACTGGAAGCTTGTACCATAAATTGCCATCTCTGCTTAATTCCTGTAAGTATGTTAGGTCAAATATTATTTTATTCCTGGACTTCCCTGAGTTTCTAATAGTTCAGCAATGCACATGGGCAATTTTTATTATACTTAATTTAAAAAGGTGAAAGATTAATGTGATATGAAGAAAATTCAGAGTATCATAACTCATTTGAAGCAATAAATGTATGTTAAATGTGTACTCAGTAATGTGTGCCTCAAGCACATATACATATGATACAATGTTACCTTTTCAGTAGTACCTAAGATATATGCATTTGTTGCCTATATGCGGGTTCATTATACATGAGTTTTTTTGGGACTAAAGCACTAGCACAATAACAACACACACACACACACACACACACACACACACACACACACACACACACACACACACACACAGGTGCACAATACACATATCTTATACATTATATACACAATAGAATTGCTTAATATAACCTGGCATGATATTACCACTGTAGAAATACAAAAACATTAATATTTTCATATTTTTGTAAAACCCTCTGTGAAAAAAAAAGCAGTAGTGATATAAAACTGGTCACGCATTTCTATAAAATGAGAAACAACAAAACTTCGCATTATGCCAAACTACAGAGTATTGTACCAGACTAGCTGCAGGAGCTCCTAAACCCCAGTAGTAGAAAGGACCTTGGCTCCATCCTGACCTACCTATCAGTGAACCAGCCATTATCTGATTTCCTGCCCTAACAAGTTCTTTCATTGCCAGCAACACATCCCTACACCTGTAATAACAATTGACTGTGAATGTTGGACCGCCAGGTAGCTTCTTTCCCCAGAGGACCCAGACACATAATCTTCCCCAACAGTTAGACCCATAAATTCTAGGCTGTTAAATTGAGCTGTCTCATTTAGAAGTGAATAATCCCCTTTTTTAAAACAGAAGAATCTGCTGTCTTCCACTCTCTCCACATCCTCGCCATGCTCCCTCCTCCAGCATTCTCCAGACTTTCTGACTTTTGTACTTCCTTTCCTGAAGTTTGTCTTGTGAATCAAAATCGTCATTGCAATTAAAGATGGTTACACTTTGTTAGAAGAAAATAAGAAAGTTTTAACTGGCTCTTATAACCTGTCACAAGGGGATTACAACTTCTAAAATGTCATGCCATCCAAACATGCACAGGCTTCAGAAGAAAGGACCCAGTGATAGTTAATACATAGCATGTGAATGCTGCAGTATGTAAGTGAATCCACTTGTACAAATTTGGACTGAGTTTCAATTTCAATGGGTGACAACTATGATGGTGGTCAGAATTTGCTAATTGCCTCTGGCTGCCTTTATGGAAATAATTTCCTCCACTTCTAAGAACTTTTCAAGTCATCAAGTATTTTTTTGTTGTTGTTAGATAGACAGACAGATAGATAGATAGATAGATAGATAGATAGATAATAGATAGATAGATAGATAGATAGATAGATAGATAGATAGATAGATAGATAGACAGATAGACAGATAGATGCATAGATAAATGAACCAGAAAAGGCTCAAATTGCCTGCTGTTTGGTGTCTCCCAAAATACCAAAAAATATTACTTGAGTGCTGCACTACCTTCTGTGTAGCTCATCTCAAAAACCTACCACTGTCCACTACTATTGCTACTGTCCCATCATAGTCTCAATCTATCATTTAAAAATTGGACAATGACACCTTTTAGATAAATAAATAATGAATGAATGAATTAGTGAATAAATAAATATATTTTTAAATTTTTTTATTAGATATATTTCTTTACTTATATTTCAAAGGTTATTCCCTTCGGTTTCCTGTCCATAAGCCCCATTCCCTTCCTCCTCCCCCTACACAGGTATTCCCCCTATATATTCCCCTTATTGCCCCCCCATATTCCCCTGCATGGGGATCCGACCATGGCAAGACTAAGGGCTTCCCTTCCCCTGGTGCCCCAACAAGGCTATTCTCTGCTACATATGCAGTTGGAGCCATGGGTCAGTCCATGTATAGTATAAATAAATAAATAAATAAATAAATAAATAAATAAATAAATATTCTTTATGCCTGAAATTGTTGAGGCTTGAATGTTGGAGACTTTGAATTACCTAGAAGTAATACCTTTTGAATTAGTTCACTACAATAACTTGTTCCCTCATAGATTTATTTTAGTGTTTAGTTAACAGAATATATGTTAGTCTTTGTTTTTCAACTCTTGGCCAAATCCTAAGGTTAAACGTTTTTAAAACTGTAATTTTCTGTGGTCCTTAAAACTGTCAAATATTGACAGTTTCATATACTTCAACCTAAATGTGTGAAGATAATTTTTACAAGCCAAAGTGTATTTCCTTGATTCAGAAAAATGGACTGGTTCAATATATTTATCAGTAAAATACCAAGAGTGAATTATCATAGAAGTGTTGATAATAAGCCATGCATATTTCTATGTTTTGTTTGCTTAAAATGGAAAGAATTCTACAACCACTGAGATCCAGCTACACAGAAAAAGAAAACCTAGTTATCAACCTGTAAAGTCAAAGCTTACAGGTTCTCAATTGCAAAATGCACTCAAGAGTAGTTGGGAAGAGCCAGCCCTTTTGTTTCACTTTTGTTTCACTAACCCCCCAGAAGTTCAATTTTCTCTAATAAGAGGCAGAATTCCACTTAAATAGTCTGGGGAGAAATTAATGAGTGATTTGCCTTTTCCTCTGTGGTCAGCAAGCCATTCTGCTCTGAACTATTCTTCATGGAAGGAATTGAATTATGCAGGATGAACCCTGACTGCCAAGAAGCAGAAGGTATTTTGTTGCCATTACGTTAATTTTTAAAACGTAGCTAGTTTTTTTTTAAAAAAACCATGAATTATTTATACATGTCTGAACCACAAGTCCAGATTTCACTCTGAAAATATTAGACTTTTAGCATATACATTTTAAATATCTAATAAATGTTAAGTTGTTGATGTGCAATGCCCATTTATTTTTATGATTTGAACAAATATTGGAAAAGCATAACCTAATTTATTCTTTCATATCAGAAAAATGATCAGATAATTTCTACTAACCACTTTCCTATTAGCTGATTTATGATTATATCTTTTTATTCAATAGTAAGGTCCTGACATTGAAAGATTTTTCACATAGCTCTAGCAAGATCATGCATTTATTTAAACCACACTGGACTAGTGGTATATAAATAATCTCTTCTAAGCCATATTGATTTCCCAAAGGGAATATTAAATGCTAAATAACTTCACAGATTGGAAGAAGTCCTGTCTCTGCTTTCATTTTTTATATAATTAAAAATGATGATATTGTACCTAGCTTATTTTTAATAATTTACAGAATGAGAGCAAAAGAAAATATTACACCATTGCTGTGGGACATGAATTCTGGGCTGCAAAACACATTCTCCTTTTCTTAACAAATGATAATTGTCCAGCAACTTCATGGTATCTGTCATGGATTAAGAATGTGTCCCTTTGTAACGATGCTATAAATTAGCACAGAATATTATTCTCTAGATATCAAATATGCATAGACATAGCACAAATCTTTGGAAGGAATGTAGCTTATATATCTTTCATTATTCCTCACAGAATTGTGCTGAAGTATATAATATGGATTTTATAAACCACAAAGTTGGACAAAGCTTGGCTGGCTCTTGAGCAATGACAATAATTTTAACCATATTGATTAAAGTATGTTTATATGTTCATCAAACAGTTCTCCATGCCATTCTGGCCCTACAGCTAGATTCTGTTAGCCAGGCTCTTTAGAACTTGCTGGTAATCATATGACTATAAGTTTGTACCATTATTTAACATCACTTTGCTAATTATGGTCTCTAAAATGACATTACAATTAGCAGAACTATAAGATTAGTGAAACTTGAATTTTTTATTCTGAGTAGTGGAGAACATTTCACAAGGCCTAAAAAGTCACTGGGACTATTGCATTAGCAAGAAATAAATCTGCATTTTATAAATTTTGAATTATGATTAGATAGATACAAAGATGCTAATGTTAAATATAACAGTCCTTGATTCTAGCATCTTCTTAATTAATGCTTTTCTCAGATACTTAAGTATAACACTACAATTAATCCCATCTATGTATGCTGCCTTTATAATCATTCATTCTTTGAAAAAATAGCAACTTATAGTATACCCCACTTCAGATAAAAAGGACTGTAATGTATACTTTATAAAGAAAATTTGGTTTCTTTTCTTTGATTACCTACTTCCTAACTAGAAAAGTTTGCCAAGAACATTTTGATACAAAAATGTGAACTCTTTGGAAAGTATTGTTCATCACACTCTACATCATATATAATTTGAAAGTTATTTTCTTCTTGGTTTTAGGAAGAAATTATTTGTTTTTTAAAAACCTCAGCCTGAGTAAAGATTTGTTACTTTTGTATAGAGCACACTACTTTTTAAAATCTTTTAGGACAGGGTGGCAGGTAGCAACTTGCAATCCTGCCTCAGTCCCCTTCCAAAATGCTGAAATTACAAGTGTTCACCATCATTTCAAGAAAAACTCTTTTTTTTTCCTTCTCTTTTTTTCGGAGCTGGGGACTGAACCCAGGGCCTTGCACTTGCTAGGCAAACACTCTACCACTGAGCTAAATCCCCAACCCCCCAAGAAAAATTCTTAATAATTAGATTCACAAAAGCAGTAGTTCTCATTGCAGTGGCCAAGAAAAATTTGACATTTCATTATTTCTACAGACACAGTGAGGAAAGAAAATTGGATACTAGAAGCGGAGTTATTGGTAATATAAACATTACCAAAATGCCAGTATCACTGAAATAGAAAAAGCCTGAGTTAAGTTGTAAGGTTAAGAATGAAAAATATATCTGCTTTACTCATTAATTTTCAGTCAACACATGGTAAAAGTACTGAAACCATGGGAACATCATCAGAATCTATTTCTTGCCAAAATGGTCTGAAATCATCTGTATAACAACAGATCAATGGGACCATACTTGAGCAATGAACAAGATGAGATTGGATTCTTAGCTGTATCACTAAGTAGGAATACATTATTGAGTAACTGATTCTATATTCCAAGACTTTTGTCTTCTTATTTATAAATTGGAGGTAAGCACACTCACCCAAATCAATGTTATAAATGTGAAATAAGATGAGTGCTCTCCAAGAACCTAAGAAGCCCCTAATAAAGACTGACCTTTATTTTTTCCAAAAGGAACAGGGTCAGTGCTTTCTGCATTTAATTATGTGCCAAGAATAACATTAAGAATGCTCATAATTGGGGCCTGCAGAGTTAAATTGGTGATTAAGAACACTTGCCCTTGCAGGTGACCTAGCCCCAGTTTCCAGCACTTACATGGTTGCTCTCAACTGCCTGTTAACTCCAGTTACAGGGAATCTGATGCCCTCTTCTGGCCTCAGCAGGCAATAGGCACATACGTGAGATACATAGATGAGAGAGGGAGAGAGAGAGAGAGAGAGAGAGAGAGAGAATCTTTTTTCATAGCAATACCTGTCCTGTAGCTTAAAGCAAGGCAGGATCCTACTGCCATGCTACAGAGGGCATAATTTAAAAATCATCTTACTTAGGCACTGATTTTTATAGTCATCTCAATTTCAAAGATGCAAAAATATAACCTCTGAGTATCATAAGACTTACATTGACTTCATGGTAACAAAGAAATTTAATAAAGTCTCAAATTTCCGAGTAAAGCTTATCTAATATTCATCTGGTGGTTAACAAGATTTAGAAAATTAAATATAACAGTGTTTAGTGAATGAAAACAAAATGAAATAATAAAGGAAAGAAAGCTAGGTGATTCTAATCTTTCAGTTTCTTTTCTTCCTTTCTTATTGTCTCAGTTTAATATTTCTGGGCTCATCTTGCTTTTCTGTCATGGATTTTTTTTGTCAGTATGATGGCATTTGTTGTAAGTCTTACTGATATTTACATCCTATAAACTTGATAGGTACATTCTGGGGTCAAAAATAGTATATTCAAACAACATTTAGAAATTGTAGGGGATCATAAAAAACGTAAGGAAGCAGAGCTCCCCAAATGTTGGGAGGGTGGGAGGCCGTTTTGATTCAGACCTTTCCTTTGATGCCTCAGTTACAACTACCACACAGTAGCAACTCAGCGGTCCCAGGACACTCACTGAACTGTATTTTTATTTGAAAAAATTCATAGGAAAACTATCTGCTAATGACATAACTACACATTAAAGCTAACCGTGCCTTTAAAATGTCAAGATTAAGTAGAAGAAATAAAATATAAACAAGAAAGATATTATAACCATTTAAAATATGAGATGATTGCTAGAGGGGTCGTTGTGCCTACTGAACAAAACTCGTATGCTACTGACTTTGCTTTAAATCCTTATTTACATCTTTTCCAAGGAAAGATCATTATGTGGTTTTTGTTTTGGTAAAAAGGCAAAAACTAGCCTATTGAAACTACATTATGGCAACTCTTTGGGAGATGTTTTGGCAATGGAATTGTTTTATCCCATTTCTGTTCATAGAGCTTGGACACGAAGGAGAACCGGTAATGAATCATTATGTATTGATTTTGACAGGAAGGGAAACCATTGAACTTTTGAGCTTACTTTGTGGTCTTCTCTTTTCTCCTTCCATTCTGAAATCTTTTTCTGATTCAAAATAAGAAAATAGTATAGGAAAGAAGCATTCAAAGTACCTCTCAAATTCTTTGCCTATATCTTATTTTGCATGAGTTTTCAAGTTTCTTTTATTTTTTTTTGTCACAAGAAAACATGCTAAATGTTACCCTCAAACGAGCTAAAAATATTACTTTTGAAACAGTGAATGATAATTTCCTGTGAATATGTATTCTGAAAGCTAAGCATCGTATTTAATTGTTTGCATACTGAAAACCATAAAGGTTTAACAAGAAATAGTATTAGATTTTAAAATGTAAAGCTGCAGCTAGCATAGTTTTTGGGCGCTTTCTCTTCTTGAATGCCAACAAATGTCTTGTTCGCTTCTGAAACACTGATAAAGTGACAATGTTCACCAAAGCATTGGTGACATAGACTTTGCTACATTGTCTTATTCACTCAACTACCCAGATTGGACTGCCACAGCAAGATACCATAGATGGAATGACTCAAAAATATATCTTTTAGTCAGTCTTGATTCTGAGATGTCCATGCCCTTCCTTGTCTTTTTTTTTTCCATGTGCCCCCCCGTTAAAGCAAGACTAAATGATCATTTCTCTTTTTATGAGGATCACGAATACCACTAGATCTGCACCCCCCACCCTTATGTCCACACTTAATCTTAAGTCCTTACACAAATATAGTCACATTGGAAGTTAGGGCTTCAACACATGACAGGCTCATTCAATGCATAATATTAATTACAGAAATAGTAATCTTCTTAATATAATTTTTATAACTATCGACTAACTTTCATGGTGGTTAAATGATCAAAGTATTTGATGTAACCTGTGTGTATATATGACAAATGAGCAGGAGAATATAAATGTATGGAGGATCAAAATTATTTAAAAAGATCCCTTTGCATGATCTTCTCTTTGTCTAATAAAGCTGTTCACCAGATTCAGTTGAAAGAATACCATTCTTTCTAAACAGATTCTCCACAATTTTTGAAGACATACGACAATAAACATTCTTCTCAGAAAAAATAATTTCAGTGTAGGTCTCTTGACGGCTCATTTTCAGACCAGTCAGCTAGGTTGAAAATTGAGCTGCCCAAAGAGAGTTGGCAGAATAGTCTAGTCCCTTCAATTTGAAAAAAAAGGAAGTTTTCAAACCACAGTCATCTTCAATGCTAATTTGAACAACCATATTCTCTCCAGTAGATTTTTTTTTTTAAATTTTCCTCATTCTTGGCAAGCTGGCACAGCTCTATGCTGTGGGAAATCAGTTTTTCCATAAGATAGGAGTGTTTCTTATGTCAAATTTAGAGTGTTATAGTTATCTTGCATTTCATTACATGAATGTATCCTATGGACCCAAATTCAGTAATTTTGAATTTAAGCACTTAACATTACACCTTTAAATTTAAAGGATCATAAAAAATATGGCATTCTAGCAAATTATTTCATAGGGACCATTTTCTTTCCTCAGGTAACAGAAAAAGAAATTGTTTTAACCATGTTGAAAAATCTATGCCATGTATGAGCTTTTCTTGCACGAGATTTCTTTTCTTTATGTGGATAGGTAACTTAATTTTTAAAAAAATTATTTGACTCTGCTCAATGATATAGTATGGCTTAAGAGATGTACTTGACAGATCTTGATAGTGAGAAAAATACAAACTTTCATATTACAGATTTTTTAGATGAAGTATAATAATATTAATAATAACAACTATAACAAATTATCAACATTCACTTCACTGAATTATTAAAGTTAGTATAGCACCTAGGTGTTGTGTATACAAGTAAGCCATTGATGACTTCCAGATGTTTCCATTTTTAAAGTACCGCCATATTTCTTACCTTTCTCTACCTTTGTCTTCTTTAAATATAATGATGTTTAAACTCTAATCTTCTCCAACAAAATGCTAAGGGCTCCATCACTAACTTACTAAACACAGAGTGGCATCACTATGTTTGGACAGCCGATGGGAATCTCAAGGGATGCTGGGAAACTAGACAAGGCCAGCTCCCCATTGTGATAATTTTAAGGAGGGATTTTGCTCACTTTTCCCACTGCCCGTTGCATATGAGTCAACATCTTATAAGAAACTTAACATGCATTTTGAATGGCTTCCCTTATTTTGCATGTCTCATCGTTTTTAGTTACTAGCCTTGAGTTGCAAATGGAGGTATATCCTAAATCTGTTCTCACTAAGACATACGGATCTAAGCAGGGAATAACACTTCATCACTAATGGGATTCACACTTTGTTAGAAAATAGCCTTGTTGCTCTAACCTTTGCTTGCATCAACAGCTGCTGCTTTGAGACACATATTTGCTTTCCCTCTTGCCTGTGAAGTTGTAGTAATTTATCTTTCTAGCTCGGTAGTCTGCCTCTTTTGAGTTTTATGTTTTCAAAAAAGCAGTCTTTTAGCATTATATTATCAGTGGTTTATGTCCAGAGTTGCCAACTACTGCTTTTTTGCTATCTTTGCAAGAGAAATGACATTAAACAAATAGAAGTGACTTTGTTTTCAGAATTTCAAAGAAATGGATCCCGAGATGACACATCACGAAGCATTAAAAAACAGATGAATTTGTTTCTCCTGCTGTTACAAAGCCAGTAGCATTGCACATGCAGATCTTACCCTGAATAGTGGCTGCCTATCTTCCTGCAAATCATTAATCAAATGTATTAACTCTTCCCTCATTCAATACCTGCAGACAACTCTAGTTCTTTAATATGCCTCAGTGCTTCCTTCTTTTTGCATAAGACTGGGCCTTTAGCGTATGAAATTATGCTGTCTGAAATGTACCAAATTTCCTTTAATTCTATTTTTATTCACATTTTGCATAGTCCATGCTTATATTAAATATATGGGGAAATAACCATGTTTTGCTACACCAGAGAATAACTTTTCTTTCTGTAATTACTTTTTGACATTTATTTATTTATTTATTTATTTATTTATACTTTCTACATGTGCATGGATGTGGTTACAGTATGTACATGGAGATGAGAAAACAAGCTGCAGTAAGCAGGTATTTCCTCCTGCCATGTGGGTCTTAGGGATTGATCTCAGATCATCAGGCTTCGTGGCAAGCACCTTCACACAGTGAGCCATCTCACCCCTCCCATTTTATTTTCAAATGTATTACAGCAAAACTCCATTAAAGTACTGTTAGTCACTCTCTCCAATCTGCATGCAAATGTTTTCCTACATACTTCATACTAGGAGAAATCTAGGTAATTTCTTTAGATCTGCAGAGAGCATAACCGTAGCCTTCTGACTAAAATTGTAGACCCTGTCTGGATAGTTATGTTATATCACAGACAGTGAATCATAGACTTCAGATAGCAACTATAAGTACAACTTCATTTTTTCTGGAAGAAGGGGCAAATTCAAGTAACTGCTACGGGGAAAGACTAGCCACTTCTATTAGAACAGGACCACCGGAAATAAGTGAGATTCCAGGTAAAAGCCATAAGGAAAAAGCTCCCAGCTACAGTCTTTGTGGAATATGAACGGAGGGTTGCTTCTTCTTAATTATTATTGTTAAATATATAGGTGTGTGCAAACACATCCTGCTGAGTCCATTTAATGTTTCCTATTGTTGATTGCATGTGTATGTGTTTAGGGTTTAAGACATGAGATTGTATAACCTGTCAGGAGGCTTGTCCCTGGAGAATACTGGTTCTTCCTCCCTCAGCAGCCCTTAATTGCCTGGAGCTCTTCTGTAGCGTTTTGAGATTTCTCGCATCTTCGCTGGGATGCCAACAGGTGTTGTTTTTGTGCAGGTCTTTTTAGGTGGCCTAATTGTTGAGATTTCATGAGTACAGCTTTCCTGATGTATATAGAAAACACTACCTCACAACAGATTTTTCTAGTCCTCCGACTTTTACAATCTTTCTGCTTCCACTTCATGAACATTCTCCTAGGAACCATGTGCTTGTCAAGACATAACTGCACATTTAAATGTAAGTATTTCAAAAATAAGGGACAGAACTTATTTCATTTTATTTGGGCCTGAAATTACGTGGGTGTTAGAAGACTATCCCATGTCCTCTCTTTCTTATGGATTCTTTAAGAATTTGGACCAGTATCATTACGTCAAAATGTGACAAGAGATTTCTTACTAAATGCTCCTTCCTGACCTTGGACGATGTCTCACCCTGCCTGATCACATCATGGCTCAATGGAAACTGTATTCTCTTGATCATTGTCCATCTTGCTAGAATGAATTTTGAAACACACAAATAAGAGTGTATGTATCTGAGCGTCAAGGGATAAGAAACAACCAGAGAAAGCTACATCAATATGTTTAAGTCCATGTTTCTAAACATGACAAATTTCAAGAAATTATTCCACTGATTCTCAAGTAAGTAAGGGATAGGGCTGAATTTACCTCCAGGGAATATTTGGCCTCTAGTTGCGTACACTCAAGGGATGCTGCTAAATTTGCTATTATACACAGGAAAGAAGTCCCGTTTTGGATCACTCCACACCATATGTCAGTGTATAGCTGCCTCCTACCTCCTAAACACAGCTCCAAAAACAAACTACTACTGTCAGTGCACCCGCAGACACCAAGCTGGATGTTTAGAATGAGACCAAAACCTTCAATGAACTCATTAGTCTTACTATGTTTTGAAAGGACCACTGATTGTTTCAAAGATTTTTGAATTATGTCACTGGTTCTCAAAGATTTTTGATCTGTGTTTTTTTCTCCTTTGCTTGGAGATTTCATGGAAAAAGATGTTATCTGAGATGAGAGGACACAGGCATTCATGTGTAAATCATCTCCCTCTCTCTTTATACTGAGAATTCTTGACTAATTGGGAAATTTCCCAACCTCCTTTTCCCTGCTCCCAGCTTCCTTTGGAGTGCCTCAATACTTCTTTTTGATTTGTTTGGTCTACCTTGAGCTTCAGAAACATCCCCTGAGGCACCCCAAGATCCTGTGTTTTCAGAGTTGATTCTTGGGTGGATCATTAAAAAGCTATTAGGAGCTGCTCTTGGTGCCCCTTTATAGATTAAAGTCAGCATTTCACCCACTGAAATGAGCCCTATGAGTACTGTGTGTTTTTACTCTTAGAGGAAGTAGCAGATTTTTATCACTAAACAACAACAACAACAATAAACCTTACTGGTACTGTTCTGAATGAAAGAGTGTCTCCAATCTCTCAGCTCTCACAAATGAGAAAGATGGCATTGGGATTTTAGTGTCTTCCTATATCCTTTGCTTCTTTCTGTTCACTTGGCATTTTATTTACTTGGGCTTAACGTTTGTAAGATAGGATATGTCTATGAAACCATGGCTAGTCTCAAACTGGTCACCCTCTTCTGTCAGCCTCCCAAGTGCTAGGTGCAGGTGTGATCCAGCATGCTCTACCAACACCCTAAGAAAATGAAGATTCCTTTATCCTCACACAAATTTATAACAATGAAAATAAATGACTAAATCAATTTTGACTCAAAAAAGAAAATGAATATTTCTTAAAATAGGTTAGAAATGTCCTAAGAGGGACTTTCAAAGAAAGTAGAAACAAAGAAGAATATCATGAAAGAGCACTTCATTGACTGTGAGTAAAGGTCGATCTCCCCTTTGCTACATTATACTTCATAGAAAATTGTTGAAAAACATTACTTATTAACACTTATTTTCACATGTTGCTACTCCTAAGCAATCCCTAACTTTGGTTAGTTTTTAAGGCCTGCTCTGATGAAGCAAACTTTGTCTAATAGAAATGCAATGCAAGCTATATGCTTTCTCAACTGCCTGACAGCAGTTGTTCCTGACTAAGTCTGACATACTCCTCAAGAAAGCTTGTCTGGAAGCTAGGAAGGTGACACTTGATAGTGTGTGTGTGTGTGTGTGTGTGTGTGTGTGTGTGTTTAATTTTAGGCAAGACACTGCAAGTTTGAGACTTGGCTGGTGTACAAATAAAAACCCTATATCCAAACAATGTGTTGTAAACAACAATTTTATATTTTTTCTTTAAAAATTAGATTATCATTTATTTTATGTGGATGAATGCTTTGCTTCCATATGTCTCTGTGTACTGCAGTGTCCACAGAAGTCAGAAGAAGGCATTAGATTCATGGGGCCTATAGTTGCAAGTGATTATGAGCACATGGATGCTAGAAATTGAACCCTGGTCATCTGGAACAGCGGTGCTTTTAACTACTGTGTCATCTCATCAACCCCAAATTTACTTTCTTGTATTCAGTGAATGGAGGCTGCAATTTTTCACTAAGTAGATTACCATGAATGAGGACAGTATATCTGTACATGCAATGTGCATGTGAGAGTACTTAATGATGTGTCATCAAAAAATTGGGATGGGTAAACTGATAAGGGAAAATGAAAATGGAGAAAGAGTCCTATGACAACAGCAATTGGACTTCTGTAGGAGAGGAGAAAAAGATGTTTAGAGAAGTCAATAGGAGATAAGGAAGTTTCATGGATTTGTTCATACAAATGTGATTGATTTTTACGTACTCTTTATCAACATAGCAGTCTCCTGAGATCAGAAATGCACTTTCCTCCATTCTGTCAAATAGGGAGTCAAATTTCTTTTATCTGTTTCCTCAGTCTCCTACTAGAGAAAAATCAATACTCACAAGATAGAGCTGGAGGAATAAGACTAAGTCAGGGCTTAGTGTGATTTCCTGTACAGAACCAGAGGTTAATATTTCTAGTTTTTTTTTTTTGGTTATATGTTCTCCGTTGGACTATTTCAACTCTTCTAGTATAGTGAAAATCCCTATAGAAACCCCCTATAGAAAGCCTGTCAACAAATTAGCAGGGTTACATTTCAAAGAATCGTTATTTACAAAACACGTAGTGAACCAGATGGAGACCATTGGACAGAATTTGCCAACTGCTTGTCTCAGTTCATATGTGCCAATCTGGAAAGGAGAAGAGATTATTTTAATATGTGGCATTTTCTCCTATAATATATGAATTTAATATAATACAGTATTGAATTATTTGACAAATGGCTACAAAGGAAATTGAATCTGTGGGAAAATATGGACTCTCATTTAATTCAATAACCAATTAAAAATGAAGTAAATAATCAAAGAGAAAGAATGAAATGTAAAAAAAACAAAAATTGGTTTAGAGATATTTGGTCACTAAATATGGAGGGATGGTTGAGATGCAACTATAGTAGGAAATAACAAAATGATAAATATTTGAGAACCAAATGTTCTGCCTTCTGGAAGTTCAAAAATGTCAAAAACAAAGTAAAAAAGGTAAATTTCAAAGAGAATGAAGCTACTTGCAAGAAATGTTAAAAAAGGAGCTGGGCATCCCAGTCCTCAGATGGCAAAAGGAAATGAACCACTGAATTTGAGGACAGCCTAGTCTACAGAACAAGTTCCAGGATAGCCAGGGCTAGACAGAGAAACCCTGTCTCAAGCCAGCAAACAAACAAGAAAGAAAGCTATATAGTACACAAAGAGTTCAAACTAATATGAAAGTACCCCAGTTTTATTATAAAAATAAGAAAGTAATCCGAATAGATAAGAATAGACAAAAAGGAAAAATATTTTGCAACCTGCTAAGGTACCAAAAATTTTTAGTTAAAGAAAACAATATGATTTTGTTCTTTCGCCTATTAAGAGCTATTCAAAAATAGTTGATAGAAGCGTAGTGTAGTAAGAATTTCATGTCCTGTTGATTGAAATCTAAATTTGGAAAACCTTCCTCAAAGACATTATAATAACTTTAGAAATATTTTGACTCAGCATTCCCACTTAGATTCAATTTTAAACAAGTAGTACAAATGTATGTGTCATTTATATTGCAAGATGTTTTGATATATTGTACCAGACATGATTGCACTTGTCTGTATGTAACAGAAACACAACTGCTATAGTACATTAAACAGATGGGGAGAGGGTTAATTCTCAAACACCCAGAAACCAAACAGTAGCCAGTCTCCAGTTTTTACAGTTGTTTGAGAAAGATAGCCATGTAGCTTCTTGTTCTGTCTTCCTTAGGTTGTAATTCTTTTTTCAAGGTCTTCATTTCCAAGCTGGGAGAAAGAATATAAGAAAACTGTCATTCTCTCAGAAGACTTTCCGTTTTTGTACAGAAAATAATACTATCTCCCAAATTTCTCTATCTTAGGTAGCACTATTAGGCCCTTCCTTCTTTGAAGTAGGCCTGGGAAAAGAATAATTTTAAAGATGCACATGAGCTGAGCAAAGTAGCACACACCCACAACTCCAGTAATCCAGATACAGGGGCAGGAAAAGGGTGTGTCTGTTGGGATAAATAAAGAGCTTCAACACGTACATAAGCTGAGCAAGGTGGCCAGCTCAGTTCAAGGCCAGTTTGGGCAATTAGTAAGACTCTGACTTAAAAATCAATGAAAAGAAATGAATAGAAGGAAGAAAACACAGCAATTGAAATTTAAATTGGGGTTCTATAAAATGTAGGAACTGATTTTTGTCCTAGATTTTTGTATTTTCAAGACAAGGGCTGCCTGAATATCCCTGGCTGTCCTGGAGTTTGCTTCTTAAAGGTTGGTCTCGAACTCAGACACTTACCTGCCTCATTCTCCTGGGTGCTAGTATTAAAGGTATGCAGCAATGCTTGGCTTAAAATGGAACTTTAAAAAAAAGCCAGTTCATAATTCTTACAAAGAACATGTGCATAATATTGAAACACATTTTAAGATCAACCTCAAAGGACAATAACCTGAGTTGAGTTTCAAAAACGTTGACCTGATTCCTTTTTTAGCTGATTAAAAACCTAATTAGCACACTCTATAGTAAAGCACATTTTCTTTTCTCTACTTGTTGGAAGAATTTGTTGCTGACCTAGCTGTAGAGGTTGACAAGTGTGAAATATAAAACATTTAAGGAATGTGAACAACAGAATGTGTGTGTCCATTTGTGAAAACAAAAGAGCACTTTCACTATAAAAGAGCACTAGAAAGAAAAGTGGTGGTGTTCTTGAGACAGATTCATGTCGTGTCACCCAAGTTGGTCTGAAGATCCTATATGTCCAGTCTCAGTCTCCTGAGTGCTGGGCTTATAAGAGAACACCAAGCTCCAGGAGAGCTGGGGCTACACAGGCAGACCCTGTCTTGAAAATACAAAAAACTACAACAACATTTTATAGAACTAAGAACAATATTATCATTTTAATGTAGCTTCTCATTTTTAAATAAGTTTAACCAAAAAATATGTATTATGTATTCAACAGGTGCTTGCTAAGTATGTTTAAATCAAATGTTTAAGAAAGTGACAGCATATTTACTTATGTGCCCACTAAGAATTTACTATTATTTGAATGTGCATCATCCTAAGCCAATTGGGATCTGTAATATTATATTGTTCTAACGGTTGTAACCTCTGCCCTAAGTGTGTGTGTGTGTGTGTGTGTGTGTGTGTGTGTGTGTGTGTGTGTGTGTGTGTGTGTGCCACATACAATTGGAACATATACCCCATTAGTGGATATACACACATCTGCATGTAGGTTCATGTGTGTTCATGCACATGCTTTCTGGAGGCAAGAGATCAATACCAGGTGTCTCTGAATATGTATCTACCTTATTTTTTGAGATACTGTATAGCACTGAACCTAGAGCTCACTGATTGTCTAGATTGGTTAACTATTGAAATCTAGGAATTCTCCCACCACAGCATTAGGATTATGGGTATATCCCGTCATACCTGGGTTTTACCTTTGTGCTGGGGATCTGAACTTGGGTCCTCATGCTCAATTAGTGGATAGTTGACTTACCGATCCATCTCCTCAACCCTGTTTTGGTGTTTTTGAGATAAAAGGGCTTATTATTGTATAACCCAGACTGGCCTTAAACAGAAGGCTACGGTTACAGGTATGTGTGACTATGCTCAACTTGATATATTATTATATAAAGGGTGGTATAATTATTACAGATGTACTTTCGAAAAATGTCATCAAAACTTCACGTTCACCCTGCATACTTTTCAAACCTTGCCACACACACCAAGAGATAGAATGTAATCGATGTCACAGTTCCTTGGACCTTGGTGAAATTTTGTGAGTGCCCCAATTTGGTAGCTGGAACACCAGATGACTTCTAAACGGGATTATAAAAGATGATATGGTGCTTTCCTAGCTATCCCTTGGGACTCTCATTCCGAGCACATAGCCAGCATGCTATGAGAAAGCCTGACAGTCCCAGCTGAAGTCTCAGGTAAAAACCATTATCAACTGTCAGTATGTGAAGAGCAACTCTTCAGATAACTCCAGTGTCTAGACTTTCAACTACAGCAGTCAACAAAACCTAGAGCAGGAGCAGAGCTGTACCCACTGAAGCTTTCCAAAAATCACAGATTTGTGAGCAAAATACATGTGGCTTCATTGGGGATCCCGACAGCTTGTTAAGTCATTAGGTGTGCTCATAGTTTGTTATATAATCATGGACAACAGTATCAGCAATGTGTCTTTGAGTGACCATATCACACTTTCGTAGACAATTACTTAATATTATATATTATATATTTATGTTATTATAAAGCATTTATCTATGTTCTTGTCACTTTGGTTATATCACTAGATTATACATCTCTAGGCACAACAATATATACAACACTGTTTTCTCACTATTAATTTCTTAGAAGTAGAAATGCAATCTGAAGACTATGCACATCTCAGGGACTATTCGTGAGTTTTAGCAGTTCAGTTGACGTAGTTAAACAGTCTACAGACATGTATGACTTAGAAATACAGGGTAAGGTGGTGGCTCAGTTGATAAAATGCTTTCTGCCTATCAAATCTAGAGTTTGGATCATAAGCACTCCCATAAAATGCTAAGTATTGTTGAGAGAATATCTTATTTCTGTAAGGATATTGCACCTGTCAATAATAAATCTGATGGCCTATGACTTAGGCAGGAAATAGGAGGCGGAACATCCAGGATGCAGAAGGAATTATGGGGTAGAGTCAGGCACAGGAAGATTTGCCCAGAAAGATGTGATGAGACAGATGCATAGTACCTAAGCACAGATAACCAGATGGCAGAATGTAGGTTAAAATAAATGGGATATTTTAACTTATCTAATCAGAGAAGAGCCTAGCTCTATGTCCAAGGTATTTATAAATATATATTTCAGTCTATTGTTGGAAGCATGGAGCTGGGAGGAATAACCAGATCTAGTTTCTACAAACTATGGCAATGCCTGCTTTGACAATCAGATTATCTAGAAGAGTCCAATCAGCAAGCTTTGAGTTCAGCAAAAGATTTTGCCTCAAAACAATTATGGTGGAGATTAACTGAGAAAGACATCCTGACTTTACCCTCTAAAATTTATATACAGATGCACATATGTAGTTGCACATACATATGCATCCATACATATAAACTTGCATGTGTACATGCATACATACCACAAACAAAGATATAATGCAAAGAAGAGTCACACATTCTTGTAATCAAGGTGCTTTAGGAAAATGGAGGTACTGGTGGATTGCAATTTTGAAGTTTATGTAGGCTACAAGGTGAGACTCTGGCTCAAAAAAGGAAAGGAGAGAACAACAAAAATTTGTAATATATCTAAAATGCTTTTGCAAAATAAATCCTTATAAATGCAATAACGAAAATGATAGGTCACTGCATATTTAACAAACACTATGAAAAAGAGAATTTAACTATCATAAAGAAAATACATTCTACTATTTCAAATGACAAAACTGATCATGCAAATATGAATTTTGAAATTGTTGTAATTGAGTTCTGATTCTGTCCCACACAATCCTTGGACAGGCCTCGAATTCACTTGGCTACTTAATATACCACTCTTCATGGTACAATAACCCTTATCGATGAATTTAAACTGCTAGAACTTAAAAGTCTCTTCACATCTAGGAAATTCCCCATGTGCATTTTATGGGTTAGACAATTACTTTTTTTCTTATAAGCATCAGTTTATTAATCTTTTTAAAATAAAAGATAACTATAAATTACATGAATTCTTTAAGTTTTATAGCCCTGGGAGAAATAAAAAGTAGACAAATCTTTCTTTAAGATTTCCTGAGTGAACAAGAGATTTAATCAACTACATCATAAATTAGATATGAGATAATTATAATTTACTACTATAATAATTGACAGTTAACAATCATTACATTTTCAAAGTTGTCAACCATTGTTTAGTCTGAATTTCTACTTATAACTGTGTGTGTGCACATGTGTGTGTGCATGCACATGTGTGTGCACACGCATACACATGAATATGTTGGTTTGAGACACAATCTCCTGTAGCTCAAGCTGGCCTGAACTCACGTAGTTCAAGGTGACCCGAAGTCATGTAGTTGAAGCTGTCCTTGAACTCCTGATCCTTCTGCCTCCACTCCCCTAGTGCTAAGTTTACAGGTTTGGGTCATGACAGGCTAGATAATTTTCCTGGAATCTAAAAACATTGCTCTATGTAGGGATTGACTTAATCCATACGGTCAAATAATCAGATGCTAAAATCTCAACTGGTTGCAGAGAACAGCTAAGAGCTGAGTTAACTGATGTATTTATTACCTAATAATGGTAAGTTAAAGTTAAAAGGCAATGTTTTTGTTACTTGTAGCAAAATTTAAAGTGTTGTGGTTATTCTAATGTCAAGTCCTATGTCTGTTACCATCTTCTCATTTCATTACATTAACAATACTAATATCTGAAGGTGGACATCGCAACTTACAAAGTTCTTCCCCATTTGTGGTCACTGTTTAATCTAATCTTCAATACAAAACAAAGGGATCAGCTTTGCTTTTTAAAACTACTTTATTGGTGAAGTGGGTCTGAGAAAATGAAGACACAAGGCAGAGACAGCCAGAGCTTGAGAACAAATGCAGTATTATTATCTCAAGTCGAGCCCTTTGATAGTAGAAGCCAAAGAAGCCCGCCCTTTCCCCTGAGTTTGTCAATTGCATTATGCTAAAATTGTGTCAGCCAGAGGAAGAGTTAATAAATCTTTTTTTGCAAGGGCCAAATGGTAAACGGACTCAGGTTTGTGAACCATCTGGTCAACCACCACAACTACATACCTTTGCCATTGGAATTTGGTTATTAGCCTAGCCTTTAATGGCTGAGCCATCGCTCCATGCCCACCATGCCATTGTAGTCATACGCAGTCATGGCTGTCTACACATGAATGGATATATCTGCATCCTAGTAAATGTCTGCTTCAAAAATGCAGAGAGCTATAGTGTGCTAAGCCCTGAGCCCAAATATGTAAAGATAATTAAAACACAGAAATAGATTGTGTATTTCTGCACTTTCCATTTCATTCACTCTTTCTCTTTATGAGAAATTATTACATTATATATCCTTTAGTGTTCTTTCTCTTACTCTCTCTCTCTCTCTCTCTCTCTCTCTCTCTCTCTCTCTCTCTCCCCCCTCTCGCTCTTACCCTCTCACTCTCCTCACTTCTGTTCCCCCACTAACCTGTGTACCTTCCTTGTACCCCCGAGACCCATACCTTTGATGGGCACTTGATTTTCATTTTCCAGCCATATATATATAATTAGTACATGAATATCTGGCATTCATTGTTTTGCAATATCATAGTACTTTATTATATAGCTATGTCACAGATTCGTGAATTTGCTGCCGGCAAATGTTTTTCCCTTATATTACTTGAACATGTGACATTTTATGAATGCCCTAGTGTTTATGTGGAATAACATTCTAGAAGTAAGATCAATAGCAGAAGGGTCCATACATATGCAAATTTGTTGCAGACTGCAATCACATTCTACCTTAGCCTATCTGTAAGAGACCCTGCTTCTATAGAACCTCACTAATGATGAATGGATTCAAACTTTTACTTTTAGTCTACTGTTAGGTAAGAAAACATGCAATTTTGATTGAATTTTTAAATTAAAATGTGTCTTTGAAAAATTATTTGTCTTCTGTTTTATGATCTTTGTCCATTTTATTTTTCTTTGGAGTGATAGACCTTGCAAAGTTTAAGTACTAATTAACATGATGGAGATTGGTCATCTGTCTTCAGTAATTTGATTTTTTTATTTGACTATCCAATTTTTTTACCATGAAAAAATTATATTTTGCCAATAGATTTATTGACTATAAATAAATAAAATATAGATATAAAATTAGAAATGCAGATACCAATATTTGCAGTGGACAAAATTAGCTAGATTTTTTTTCATATCCTCCATGTGCTGAATATCTGAGATGAATATTAGATGAAAGTAATAAAATGTCAAGCTGGTAACTTTCATGAAAAGGTACTTGCTGCCAATCATGACAACCTGAGTTTGACCCCTGGGACACACCTAGTAGAAGGGGACAATGAAAGCTGTCATCTGACATTCACATACATGTCATGGCATCAGTGTCCCCACACATGTACATGCAAACTAAATAAATAGAGATTATAATTTTAAAAGGAAAACTTTAAAGAAGATAATAAAGAGAGTGGCGAAATTCAAGAACTGTTATATATTTTCTTTGCAAAAAAAGTTTGCATCAGAAGTTCAAATGAATTTGCTGAGTGTCATTTTAAATGTTAGCACCAGTGTGATATACAATGAAATAAACACGTCTTGGAGCAGAGTCATATGGCCAAGATTAATTTATGAGCTACTCATTACACAATAATTGATAGGATTTTTCCTCCCTTTAGTTCCTTTTTTATTTTTTCTTATTTCTTTATTTCTAGATGAAGTCTTATATAGCTCTGGCTGAACCTTATGTGTAGCCCAGTTGAACTCCTGATACTCCTATATCCACCTCCTGAATACTGGAATGACAAGCTTATTCCACCATGACAGACTAGGGAAACATTTCTAATCTAAAGAATAAATGTGATATTCAATGAATTCTAGTAAGTCCGAACCTTTATTCAAATACTTCATCTTTGCAGCTGTTTGCATCTAATTTAACAGTAACATCTGCTAAATTGCATGGCAGTAGTATCAGTGAGCCAGTGTTCTGTAATAATACAAAATCTAAATGGTTAAAAAAACAAACCAATGTCCCCTTTGAAGGTTATTATTCTGTTATCAGACTAGAAACTTTTAGAACATTGTATTCCATGATGTTGTTTTGTTTTGTCTGAATGCTCTGCTCAATTCATATCTCAACCTCCTTCCATTTGCCCAGCAGAGGAGAGTCAGAAAATTGAAGTTTAAGGCAGCTAAATTATGTAAGTGCTTTGTACTCCGTGCTTAGTTTTGCTGTTCAGTTGGCATTGTTATTAAGCAGAGGTTTTTGTTTTTTGTTTTCTATTACAAGGAGACATGTCAGGACTGGGTCTTGGGGTGGGGGTATAGTCAGAACTGTGATGTCACATATTGCTTTCTCTCTTGGGAAACTCATCCATCAAACCGTCACCTCTGATTCTGTGTAGGGTCACTGTCGAAAGAGGCGGCATGCCTCAGTTTAGGCATACTGAAGTGTCAGTCTGTAGTGGGGCTGCTGGTGTGAAGGCGATTCATTTCATTTCAAAGGCCCAGTGGCATGCTGCCCAACACAGGCACAAGCACAGCGCGCTCCTTACACATAATGACTCCAAACAGCCTTTGCTCTGAAATGTAGAACTGTGCCATCTGCTTGTCTCCTCTCTGAATTATTCGCTTTGGAGTTTTAAATGATGTAGTGAAAAGGTAAGAATTTTCTCTTTAAGAAAATAAAAAAAAATGTCTGTAGCATATTTCATTTCAGTTACAGGGAGATTTGAATTTATAGTACAAATATAATTTAGTAATGTTAAGTGTGGCCCCTGTCCTGGGAATATACGGTAAACTTTTTGTCTCTGTTTTTAAAAAAAGGTCATGCCTTACAGCTTAGCAGTTTAAGTTTCTTTAATATTTTAAAGGCCCGTTTAAAAAAAAAAACACTTTTTGCAAAAATTAGTATTCCTGAGTATGTTTGATGGTGCAGATAAATTTATACTTCTGTGCTTGATAGCCTCTTTCCCTTGCTATTTTCAGTATATTTCCAGTTTGGGGATGAATTGAAAACAAGTGGTTATTATACATTGCCAAGGGCTCATTTTGGTCCAGCCCGATGTAGGCAGATCCTAGGCTGGTTGCTCCATAACTCCTTGGAACTCTTTCTGCTCAGGAAGGAAACATGGAGCTATAAAATTCAGAGGAAGTTTAAAGCTGAGGCGTTCCCTGGGAGACAGCAGAGCTTCTGGCAGCCACAGAAGGGAGCCAAGGCTCACCTGCATGCCTGTCGCCTGTCTTAGCCTGTCATATCCCGCACTTGCTCTTGCTGTGTGCGCTCAGCTCACAAAGAGGTGCAAAGGGCTGGGTTCGAGAACTCAGAGAACTGGCCTGGCAGAAATCAGGAGCAAGAACCCTCCGCTTTCCCTGAGAGCCGCTACTGCAGAAGTCATTTGTGCTGCTTCTTCTTGTGAGAGGATTAGAGAATTAGAAGAGGGCTTTGTGAGAAAAATCCTGGGAGAGGTCGCTGGGATGAAAGCAAACAGGGAAGGATGGTTACAGCTCTTCTAGTCTCCCCAGTCAAGTGGCCGAGTTGCTTGGCCTCCAGCAACTAGGGATTTTCTTCCATCCGCGTTGGAGACACTGGTAAGACATTTTTTTTTTTCCTACTGCACTAGGAAGCTATTGCATACGGTTGCCTTTTGAAGTGCAGTGAAGGATGGGGGTTGGGGGTTGGGGTACTAAGGAAGGAAGTTGGTTAGTGATTCTGGGGACATCCTGCATTGTCTCTGCCTAGTGTATGAGAAAGTCGCTGTTCACTGCACAAAGGGCTTGTGGCCAGAGGACAATTTTACTTCTCCCAAACTTGATTAGCATCACTTTTGAGTAATGGACTGAATCAAAATGGGTGCACATGAAACTGCTAAGGCCTGTACTGGAATTCACTTATCGGTATGATAATCACATCTTAAAACCTTTTTATCTAAATTTGAAGTTTGGGAGTACAATGCTATGGAAATCGGTGGAGGGATCAAACCTTTCAGGAAATTTCTCATTTATTTATGTTCCTGGGAAAGTGTATTTTACCCTTGTGTGTTTTGTTGCATTTGTAACTAGAGTTATTTGGGCCAGAATAGTGGCTAATAACCCAAGTACTGCCAAGAGTATGTTCCAGACAGAATGAGAGCTGTAGAACATTCCCAGTAAAAGTAGGGGAAATGAAATTTGCCCTTTCCGTGCAGAACATCATATTTTATATTTATTACACATAGATCTGTGCTCACTGGAAAGAAGAAATGAGCAACCTGTCATGCAATCAGGAGTAGGTAGCACACCCCTTCAATGCTTTCCAAGATTCTGCTGCTCATAATTTGACAACTGATGTTATTCCCTGATTCCATTGTTATTTTTTGAAGTTGATTTTGTTATTCGTATGAAGATGCAAATGTACAGCATTTATACTACTTGTAAATACTGTTTTAATTATGAATACACATAAATCCTTTTAGTTCCTCCTGAGATACTTGAACGTAAAGAATTCAAAAATACAGTTAGTTTAACCCAAAGTACTCCACAAGAAATATACTGAGCAATATTCAAAGCTTGAGGGTGTGCATAGAGCAGAAAGCAATGGCCAGTCAGTCTAGAAGCCTCTCTTAGTAGCTACAACCAAATTCCAGAAATCCCTGTCTACCCCTCCCCCACCTTAAGGACAGCATAAAATTTTGGTTGTTGATTCTTTAAAAAATTTTAGCTGTTGCCTAATATACAGGGCTTCCTGCATTTTCCCTGTTTATTAAAATTAAACTAAAGCTCTTGTTCTATGAAATGTTCTAGTGTTTAAGGTTTCTTTTTAAACTTGGTGTGTGTGTGTGTGTGTGTGTGTGTGTGTGTGTGTGTGTGTGTGTGTGTTAATGCAGTTAATTATCATTCTAGTTGAATCTGCTTAGAAGAACTGATCAAGTAAAACGATCCCTCTACTAATTATGTAGGTCCATAACGATTTCAGTTAGAAACTAGTCCATAGGGTTTTTTTTTTTCCTAATGAAATTGCAGTATTAAGATGACCTGATTATTTTCAAAATTAAAAATACATGTCCTTTTTAATAACATTCAGGGTTTTGTAAAATCTATATCTAAATAAATTTCTCTGCACCCATAAAAAATGAGAAAATGTAAAAATATGGTCTCTCTCAAATGAGCTAATTATTTGTCAAAAGCGATTCAATTTCCTTTCAGTTTCAGACTTTCCCTCTTCTAACAACTGAAAATGTTAGCTCAAGCAAATAGTTTTATCTTCCACCTTTACAAATTGTTTAGAGAATGCTAACCGGTAATTGGGGGAGGGGCCGCCGTGTGAGATAACAGTAAATCAATTTATCTGTGGACTGCGAGGATGCCTTGGAGGTTTGCAGGTTTTGATCAATGCCATTCGCTATTCTCTGCTCCATGCTCACTCCACTTTGAAAGACTATTTACTTTCATCATATTTGAGCCTGAGAGCATGGAGCTTATTAGAATTGATTTTCTTTCCAGGTGGATATTTTAAAATACTTTGGCTGGTCATTTTTCACTACCACCTTCTGAGATTCTCATTCATCCGGCATATATTATTGAGTGTCTGTCGTCACCAAGGCAACCCGTATTTGCTGTGCGACGTGAAGATATTGTTTTGGTGGAGCTTGCTGCAGAGGTAGCCAAGGCCAGGGGCAGAAAGACCATTTCTAGATGTTCAAAGGGCTGTTTGCTCACTCATGTGTCTCAATTGCAAATGTGTTTCCAATAATAACGGAAAACACTAATTCTTCTGAATTATTGATATATCAAACTATAATAGTGGCTCCTTAGCACCTAGAAGTGAAGCTAATGAATAATCTTCTCACATAGCCTGGGACCCTCTGTGTGTTATTCTCATTGATGGACATTTAAATAATTAAACAATCGTTTCTTCTGAATTAATCAGACTGTTGTACAAGTTGGAGAAACAAAAACTATTTTTTGATAAGAGTAATCTTTAACAGCTTATAAATTATTATTCTTTTCCATTTTCTTTGCAATATCATGTTTTGTGTTAGATGTTTCTTTTTCATTAAAATGTAAGGATGTTTCTCAAGAATATATAATTTATAATTATACCTATAAGAAAATGGGAATTGTAGTAGGTAAATACATAAAATATCTTGGATATACCATATACCAGATATTTCCTTGAGTCCTTTACAAATATGTTACCACCTACTTTTCTCAACAACACTGAAAACTGGATGCAATTCCCATTTTAAAGATGAAGGAACTTAGTCCTTGTGAACTTAAGAATAAAGTAGATTGTGTCATGCGATTACTAAGGTAGCAGATGAGGATTCATCGCCTCTTCCACCAATCTCTTTTGAGCTCATTTCTCTGTAGTCCTTACCACTTTCTAGACTTCTTAAATTATTTCAGATACTGTCCCTGCTTGTTCCCTTCCCTGAAATTCTGTGAGTAGATGTGTTTGTTTAACTATGGACAAGATAGCCCCTATAGATAATTTTGTTTACAAAATTGCCTTTAAGATAAGTGTGGTGGTTCATATAGAGTACTACAGAGGCTGAGGCAGTAAGATTGCCTCAAGTTTGAGGCCTACAGAATGAGTTCTTCAGTCCAGACTGAGTGAAAGAGTGAGAACCTGTCTTTAAAATTGATGGGAAAAAAGAAACCTGTTTTTCAAGTTTCGAGGAAGAAACAATATTGTTTTTAAAAGAATCAATATATTAGACTGGCATTTAGAGTAGAGTATATTAAGTTTACTTTGTTAGAAGAAATGAGAGTTTGAGTTGACTTCCTTTTTAAAAATAATTTTATTTTTCTTGGCTATTGTATGTATTTACATTTCAAATGTCATCCTCTTGTCCCATCTCTCCCATTACCCCTGCCCTTTCCTCTACTTCTATGAGGATGTTCCCATTCACACACACTTGGCTTTCTACTGTGTGTAACCAAGATTCAGCTATGTAGCTTGTGAATGGCACCAGTCCACATACACACTAGGATACATATATGTCTACTCTATACAGAAAGCTCTGTCTTAACTCAGTCTCACTTTCTTCTGCCTCAGGACTATGAATAGAAGAAAGCATGGCATAATAAAAACCTTAAAAGTACATCTACTGCTCCCATTTTGAAGTAGTAACTTCAAAAAACCAAAATCATGTCAGACTACTAGAGAAAAATGATTGTTAAATGTCCTGATGATCTGTGTTATTCATAGGATTGTCATTAATTTATTTCCAGATGCTTGCCTACTAACCAATTGCTTTGCATATCAACACATTGGCAAAATTATACTAAAAAGTTAAAAACATAAATTTATTTTATCCCTGAAGGTCCAAAGCTCCAAATAGGAATAAAAGGAAGGTTAAACACTAGCATAATAGTGTTCCTTCTGGAAATACTAAAATAGAATTTAATTTTTTTTCTCTGCCCCTGAATGTCACCAACATTCCTTGTTTTCTGTTCCTGCATCTCTTGGAGTGTGGTTCCATCAAATCACTTTTTCTCATTCTGCCGCCTCCCTTCTTCCATTATAAGAATTACTAAATTGAGACTGCTGATATAAAATGTGTCCCATTTTGACACCAAAGATTCAGACATTTAAGTGCACATATCGTTGTGGGGTTCATTATTTTCAATGCCATATATTTTTAATGTAGGTAGGGAAACATTGCAAGAAGTAAAAGTGTCATGCTACCACATTTGAAAGTTCACTGATAGAGACTTTGCAGGTGGAGGCCAGCTAAGCTAGAGTATAGGAGAAGGTTAAGAGCCTAGCTTCTCAGAGTCTGATAAGAAAGATTTGAGAGACATTGCAGATAATGCTTTGGCAGAATAGCTGAGAGGAAAATATTAAAGTACAGAGTAATTCAGGTTAATAATTGAGAGGGAGAGAAAATGGATGATTATTAGAAGTTATATGAATGTGCCATAAGAGCAGGTGATATAGCACTACCTAGGAAGTGCTTCTCTCTTATGTTTCAAAATCCATCTGTGAAGACACTGGTAGAATTCGTGATAACACATTCATTCAGTATATTGCTTTATTCCAAGCATAATACAATGAATCACCTTACCTATCCTCTTAGATTGTTAATTCTAGTGTGGTCATGATATTTTCAGATTAAAATATAGATTTGTCCTAGGTTACAAATTTGGCTAGGGGAAGGATTTGAAGGCATATATCCTTGCTCCAGGGGCCATAGTTTGAATTCTTATGCCTGACAGCCTTGTTATATTACCAATTATAGTTTAATGTTACGTGTTTCCTATGAGAATTATTTTTACATTTCCAAGGTGGGTGCAGAAAAATAGTGGTTATTCCTATCATGACGAATTGAAATTTGTTTGTTTTTACTTTCTTGTGAAAAATTCCTGTGCAATCCTGGCTATCAGGAGGGTATGATTCACAGTGAAATGTCACAGTAGTATGAACAAGTAAGACTGAACTAGAGGGAAGACTAGAAATTTTCTATGCTCCTTGCTCTCTAAGAATTGATATCAACACCATATTGTACATATTGTACTCCTGAAAAATAGACTACTGAAAAGTAAATGGCTCCAAAGCTTCCTGGGTAAATCTGAAGTTAGCATGTACTCTTTTTATACAGGAAAGTGGGCAGAGTTATGGAAAGTTGAGGGGATGGGATGTACAACATTTTCTCCAATCATTGAATGACATAAACTCCAAGCACTCCAATCACTCTCCTGACAAATGCTTACAACAATGCTGAAAGACTACAGCAAAGTATGAACCCCCAAGGTCTTTCACTCTGCTATGTGTGTACCGCAGGAGTCTTGATGATTTTTAATGTACTGCTCTCTGACTTGATTGTTCTTCATTATTTTTTTTCTTTCTTTGTTTCTTTTTTTCAGAGCTGGGGACTGAACCCAGGGCCTTGTGCTTGCTAGGCAAGCTCTCTACCACTGAGCTAAATCCCCAACCCCCATTATTTTTATTATAGATTTGAACATCTCTCCATGTAGGAGAAAGTAACCCTTGCCATGAAAAAAATGAGTATAAACTTCTATATTTTTATCTTTGTCAAACTATTCTATAATCGCTGTAGGAGCTTTCATGTTAAATTATGAAACATTTGTCTGTGGGAATCTATAAAAAGTCCTACAATAATCACTAGGGGGAAAATCCTCCTCTCCAAGAGATATTATGATAATGATATATTTTTTTGTTTTTATAGTTCTATATCATTAGGTTATCAGTAATATGAGTTCATGACAATTAAATGTGTTTTGTAGTTTTATAACAGAAAGATTTAGATTGGCTTAACCTTTTCAACTCTCCATGTTTTTAATAAACAATTGTGTGATATATACTATGATTGTGCTCACATTTGTTTGTTGCTGGTTGTTCCCATTAGGAAAGCTCTTCTTTGCAATGAAAGGTGAAGTGTCTTATGGAATAGCACATCCATATTTGAACTCATTGTTTCTGTCCCTTTGACCCAGAAACCTGGCTCCCATGCCCTACTTAGCCATTTCAGAAGGACTCTATGATCTTTCTCATCTGGAACAGCCTACCTGGGAATTTTGTGTATATCCTCATGACAAAAGGTGTTGATATTTTGGGATAATTATCTCTATACTATCAAAACCAATATTACTATGTATGAAGGTAGTTTTCTGCTGATTTAATGATAAAATATCAAAATCCATTTGTTCAACATTAATCTCTGAAATTATAATTTACCTCTGAATGAGAATTTCCAAAACTGAGATTTACCCAGTGACTTATTAGCCAAGCCCTGAGAGGTTCAAATTCAAGATGATATCTCTTCAGGCTTATCCCTGTTTACCTATGTCTGAGCAGAACAGTTCAGAGGAATACCCCATAAACTTGTCCAAAAGTCATGCCTAAAAGGGAACAGAGTCTAACTGATCACATCAAAGTAACTGACTCCAACTTGTTCATTGCTTAGAGGAGAGCATCCATGGTTAATTTTAAATAATGTGTATTAAAGATTGGTGACTCTGGGCATGAGAGAATAGCATTGAAGATAAGGCTTTTAGATGATGTATTGTTTGACGTCATCATTAAACACAAAATCCATCAAGGTTTAAGATTACTGAAAATTACGAGATTGCCCACTGAGTTTTACTTGCTGATACCATTTCCTGGCCATATAAAAAGGCAAATAATCTAACATGTCTTGTAATAAAGAAAAACCACCTATCTTTGTTAATTACATGAACTTTCCCTTAATGGCAATGCTTGAAGTTGAGAACTGAGTAATTGATTGGTAGGTGATAAAGTTTATTCAGATATATGTGTCCACCATTATAGAATAAGACATCTTCTGTAGTAGCTTACATTTTTAAAGAATAATGAAAGAAGAAGCCCCACTATTGAAACCTAAGTAAATATAGTGACCAATGCCCTAGTAACATCTGCAAAGATAAAGAGCATGAGTTCTCAAATAAAACGTACTTGATGAAATGAATTTCTAATACAAAGTTTGAATATCCTTTATCAAAATCCCATTGCATTGTTCTTTCCTATATTTCTACACTGTAAGTATCAATTAATAGTTGCTCTGTGGATAATTTTTGTTAGGGTGTTCAAAAAAACTTATGTTCAGTGTATGTGTGTAGCTCCAAATACATCAAGGCTTGGAAATATTGAAAACACAAGTTTGCCCAATGAGTTTTACTTGTTGATATCTTTGTCTGTACCACACAACAAAAGCAAATAGTCTAAAATGTCATATAACAAAAGTACACTACCTTTTTAAATTTCATGAAAATTTCAAGAAAAACATGAAAACTGGAATATAGTTGGGACACAATAAGCATTTAATCAAACATTCCTAAATTTAAACAAACATACACAAGTAGATGTGTATACTAAAATATAGGAATAGCATCTAAAAGATACTGATACATATTACAAATAAATAAATACAAATATAACATACACTCTGGTAAAGATTTATTGTTTATTTATATCTTCCAATGATGTAATAGCAGCATAGATAGATTTAGGCCACAGTTGCAAGTCTGTTTAAAATTCCGTTTGTACATCTTCAGAAACTTTTTGAAAAGGTATGGCCACATGATGATGTAATAAATAGTTACAGAGTACTTTTTATCCCAACATATCCATTCATTGGATTCTAGAAGTCATGCTGCTTTTCTCTAAAACTACATGCAATATGCACTCTAGGTTTGGGATTGGACTAACCACTTTCTAATTTATAAATGTCATGATTTCTACATTGTGGAATAACTTCAGTGAAGAAAACCTTACGTTAGTGGTTTAATTTCCTCTGAATATTGTCTGCCTGCTGTCTTTAATTCCATTTGAATTCATGTTACCAGAGGAGTCCCTCTGAGTTCATGGTGGCTATGTTATTCTTCATGGACCAGTTCCAGTTCTTTTAGTGATAGAACTAAAAGCCCACAAGATGCTGTGTATCACCAATGAAACAATTAGTCTTTGAGATGCTTAGGGGAAATTTCTTAAGCAGTGAATTAATCAGTCTGATTCTGGTCCCCGTTCACAAATGCCAGTTCTCTGAAAGGTCTCCCTCTACCCACCACTGTTTCTGGTCTTATTATTAAAGCTGTAAAATTTCATAAACCTTTAGTAAAACATTATGAAATCTCTTTTTCTTCATTACAACTGGTATTTTTGCAGACATGTATTTCCATAATTAAACATCCTAAAATACAAATCCCATTATTATTTGTTATGTCTAGTCAGTAATTAGACCTCAGCTGGTAGGGCAATTTCAGAACAGAGTTTACCAATTTACATACTAATCCAGCAGAGTCTGGTGGGACATGATTAGCATAGATTCAGTCAACATCTTAATTAGCCTTCATCCCAGCATGCACTTTGAGGTGCCTTACCCCACCCCCACCCAGTGGGTCTTGTTTAGCTTCCTTTTTCTCCAGCAAATTCCCACTCTTAAAACCATCTTTTCCAGAGCTATTTTTCAAAGATGAAATGGTTCCATTTCAAAATGGTTGATGAGGAAAGACATTTTCTGGAAAGCCCTGGACATGGGAGAAATCTATGACTGATGCATGACCAGAATGTATTTTTGTAGAATGTGATACTATACCCATTTTCCTACCTCAGTTCCAGTTCCTGATAGCAAGATCTATACAGTCATCCAGAAACTGTGAACCTGTTACCTGTTTTCTAAGTCCATCAGAAGAGGCAATTATTTTTCCCTACTCATAAGCAAGGGGCTATTGCATTATTTGCCAATTGTTATGTTAGGAAATTTCTCATATCTAAGTAAAATCTTCCACACTGTTTGTTAAAGACCATGGCCTTTCTGTCAATACTTAGAAAGTTAGATACTGGGGTTGGGGATTTAGCTCAGTGGTAGAGCGCTTGCCTACCAAGCGCAAGGCCCTGGGTTCGGTCCCCAGCTCCGAAAAAAAAAAAAAAAAGAAAGTTAGATACCTAACTATGACTGATACATGACCAGAGTAACAAAGTATATTTTTGTAAGACTATACCCATTCTCCCACTTTAGCCCAAGTTCCAGGCTCAGAAAGGTTGTCTGAGAGGAAGAGCATAATTCAATTATCTCCCCAATATTCTCTCCTTTATGTGGGTGCTTCTAACTTCCTAACTCCTCCCTTTGGGATCCTTTTTCTTCAACTCTTTGATATTCTTTTCTGCTTTCCTCTGAGCTCTTTCCAAGTTCTCTACACCACTCTTTAATTATGGCACTCAGAACTAGGAAGAATACCTTTGAAGTAGTTTGTATGGCCAGATTCTCTGAGGATGAATACCCAATACTTTCCGGTAGTACCACATTCAATTTGTCTTTGGAAGCAGTGGATTTATTTGTTGGGTTGGTTTGGTTTTGTATTTTGGGCGAGTATTCATTGTTGCTTTGTTTTGTCTTTTATTAGCTAGCAATCTTGGCTTATTCTCTTTCCATTTAAAAGATAATAATTTGAGTGTTCTATTTGTATATCATTTCATATATCAGAGAAGATCTTTTTATTTGCTTTGTATTTCTTTTTTGCAGGTTTTCAGAGACATTTTGTATTTCAATTTTATTTTGCACACTTACAAACTACTGATATCTGATGCTAAAGTTTTAAGTTGCAAACTCAGTTACTTCTACTATTACCAACAAATTACTGCATATCTGAAGGGAATGAAGACCTCTAGGGCACTTGAGAGAATCTCAGGAGAATGTTACTAATACCTTCAACCCGTGATCTCATTTCCATTGTCTTCCTATTCTCTGCCATACTACCCTTTTACAAATTTTCTCTTAAGACAGTATTTTCTTTCCTTATTTTGTCTTCTCTCTGTCTCTCCCTGTTTCTCTCTGTCTCTGCCTTGCTCTCTGTCTCTCTGTGCATCTCTGTCTGTCTCTGTCTCTGTCTGTCTCTGTCTGTCTCTGTCTGTCTCTGTCTCTCTCTGTCTCTCTCTCTGTCTCTCTCTGTCTCTCTCTCTGTCTCTCTCTCTCTCTCTCTCTCTCTCTCTCTCTCTCTCTCTCTCATTTTCAGTCAGCTACTTCCAGGTTCCCATACTTGTCATTTTTCCTCATCAATAACATTTGTATAATTGTAGGAGTTAATCGTTACACAAGGAGAGACAGTGAATAAGATATACACCCTCATGCAATATGCCATTCTGGTTTCCTAGTGTCTTAGTTGGAATTGGACTATACACAAATCACAGAAAGGAACCATTTAAAAGTACTGATTGATAGATATTATAAAAAATACAGCGAAGAAGTAAAAATGACCACTGTTGTTCCCACATGTCCAATAGACCCAGGTCAGAAAAGACTTACAACCCTCATGTGGCTTATATCATCCAGACAATATGAAAAGAGGTGGTTGTAGTGATATTAGCTGTATGTTTGAATGAACCACAGAAATCCACTTTCAGAATATGCCTTGATGTGTCAGGAGCAATGTTTTTATTTTAATTCCAGAATATGCCTAAACTTTGCTTAAAAACTGGTATCTATATCAAGTTTAAAAATCCTAGCAATTTTATACAGGTTTATCCAAATGCCTTTGAAAATTAAAAAAAGAACAGTTGTGAGCAAGTATCAAATATGAGAAATTCTACATGGATGTCTCTATGAACATGCCCCTCCACATCTATTAGTGTTCAGAACTTGAAAAACAGTTCATAAATCTCTTATTGTGGTTCCACATCTTCAGGAGATACTGGTAGATGATCATAGGCATTCAAGGTTCACATTGGGATATTCTCTTTGGCTGGTTGGCTAACTTTTTTCTGTTGTTATTTTTGTATGGCTAGTCAAAATTTATATCTTTTCTATAAGGAGAGATTTAAATTTTCTTCATCATGGTAGATAGTTTGTGGACTCATCTTGAATGTCCTTGTTTCCCATTATAATTCTAGGTGGCTTTTCTTATATCTTGGTGAAAGAACTGCACTCTCTCTCTTATTTGACATATTCAGACCCAGAAGTGTGGTGCAGGAAAGAATGAATCACAAAGTTTGGAAACATTCAGTAGCCATTACAATAGCTCCGGTTAAAACAAAGGAGCAGGGAAGGATTGTAATATGGTGGGGTCACATTGAAAACAGTCCGAAAATTTCTTAGATATTTTCTTTTTAAATTTCCCATGTGAGCCAACAAGAATACAAGTAGATGGGCTGGGGAGGTAGCTCAGTGAGCAAGAATGCTCACTGCACAAGTATGAAGACCTGAGTTCAAATCTCCTGTACCCAGGTAAAAACCAGGCATGACTGTACACACACCTGTAACCCTTCTGCTGCCAATGCCGGAGACAAGAGGGTAGCTCAATTTTCCTGACTGTCAATCTATCTCCACATTCAGTAAGATCCCATAGAGAACAGACATCTGAAGTTCTTCTCTGCCTTCCACACGCATGGGCACCTACACACACATATACTCACACACCAAACAAACAAACAATCAGAAGAACATACTGCGATATAGTATTTACATGAGAGAAATGAAAACATTTATCTTTGGTGTAGCAAAAATTTATATTCATGATAACTAAAAATTGTCAATATCCTAAATGCCCACCAGCTGATGAAGTCTTAAATTAAAGGTATATAGTTAGGTAGTGAAATGCTATCCAACCATAAAAAGCAAAGCCTACTGATAGAGGTGTTATGCTACAATGTCACATATTTTATGAATTTGTTTGTTTGAAATGTTGAGAGGTACAGTTATGCTCAATGGGTGGAGAGTAGAAGAATGCTGACTGACTGTTAACAGGCACAATATAATTTCTTCTTTAAGGGAGGAAGCTGTTCTAAACTTAGGCTATAAAGATGGTTACGACTCTGAATGTACTAAAACCTTTTTAATGATAGACATTAAATGGGTCGGTTTTCTTACAAATGAATTATATGTCAACTAAGCTCTTGTTTCAAAAAGTCATGATCAAAGTCAAATGTGCCTAGACCATTCACAAAACATGTAATTGCTTCAGTTTTAGAAAAAGATAGCATCTGGACCACTCCTCAGAATGGCACTACTGGAGATATTCTAAAAGATAATGTAAGTATAGTTGTAACTGTAGAGTAGGGGCCAGCATGAGGTACCAGGAACTAGCATTGTGTGTGTGTTATTTGCAGCCCAATCTTCCACATTTACCTTCAGGGATAGACTAGGCCAAAGGCAAACTCACAGAAAAAAATGTAAGACTACAATTAGATGTGTGCTCTGATGGCTTCTCAAAAAATATCATGTAAACACATAGAAATATTGTATAAGTATTATAAAATCAAACATAATTGGACTTACTGAGCCAATACTGAGAATTAGAAGATTCCTATGGTCGTATTGATTTTTGAAATTATAATATAATACTATTATAGCATTGTTATACATATATGTATGTATACACATATGTATATGCATACATAACAAATTGTACCTAAAGTAAGTACACATTTCTCATAGTTATTTTTGGTTTGTGAATTATTTTAATTCATTCATTTTTTCTTGAGACAGAGTCTCATTATGAAGTCTGCCTGACTTGACACTTTGTAGGTCAGAATAGCCTCAAACTCTTAGCAATTCTCCTGACTCAGTTTTGAAGTACTTGGATTATAAGTATGTGCCACTATGCCTGACTTAAGATGTTTTATGTCATTTATTTATGTAATAGAAATAAAATCTCGTGTAACCCAGGCTAGCCTCATATTCTTTTTGTTTGGCGATGATTTTGGACTCCAAATACTTCTGCCTATCCTGCTCAGAACTTGGATTAGAGGTGCACCACCACATCAAGTATGTGCAGTACTGAAGATAGAAACTAAGTTTCTGTCTATTGCTGTATCCTGTACCTTATCTTTTGTAACAAAGTCAAAACGTTTTAACAGAGAGGCATTTAGAAAAATGGTAGAGCACACCCAAGACTTGGCTGCTGGATTCTCAAGAGAGTCATTCCTATATTGCATTTCTAATATTTGAAATTCTGTTTAGATGGGGAAAGAAGGAATGGAAAGCTACGGTTTTAACTACAGACACATTTAAAAAGATAGAATATAATGTCAGATTATGCTCATTGACCTAAGTTCTTTTGACTCCAGAAGCTGAGATAATGTGCTAAGACAAATAGCATATGATTAGATGATAGTAATTCTCTGAGCTCTTGTTAGATGGTCCATTCCTATGCAAATAGGAAAAGCTTATTATGTATCGAAATGCATTTGAAAAAATAACAAGACCATTTAAAAGGTTCTGATACCTGAAGATAGAAGAGGCTTTGCAAATCTAATGGAGAGTTCCTGTGTGTGTCTCTGAAATTTCCACAAGTGAGATACTCTGCCAGTGAGGCAATCTGTTGTAATCACAGTAGACTGCCAACACATAGAAAGGGACACAACGCTTTCAAAATTTCAGATTTTCGTAGTGTTGATAATTTCTTCTCAAAATTGGGCTATAAATGAGCACAGTATACCAAGCATCATCACAAAATTCAAAGTATTTTCACTGGGAGGAGGGTTTTTATTGTTTAAGGCTACAGATCTATTCTTCATTTAAATAATAGCTTAGAAACACTGAATCCTAAATAATAGTACATTTATAATTGCATGGCTCAACTCCCTCCCAGAAAACTAATAAGCTCTCCACTTAAAATATATTACTATTTTTTAATTAGACATTGCTTTCAAACAGTACTTAGATCACTAAATTAGATCCTCATTGTTTCCTTAGAGGTGGGAGGATTATTAAAAGGTATTGTGCATATTTTGTTTCTTTAACTATGTCTAATCAGTGTGAATTGATTCTGTAGTAAAATACTTAATTAAAACACATATAAGTGGGTAACAAAGAAAAACTTCCTAGTTTCCTTCTAAGAAACAGAGACTGATAGAAAATTGCAATATTAGACAGGATCAGTTGCCTGGAACAAAATACAAAACCACATAGAAATATCCTGGCATTAAAACCGAGGAAAGGGTTTTGTCATTGTGTAGTTTTCTTCTGCAGAATCGATTCTGAAAGAGATGGGGAAACTCATATAAATGTCTCTAAAGGCCAGTTGGAAGCACCCAGGGAGTAAGGTTTTCTGGGCAGCAGGGGTTGTGGGGGAGCCTTCCCATGCGATGTAAATGGCATGTGTCAAGGGAGAAAGACCTCAGCATAGCAGTGATGGAGCAGGGGCTGCCTGGGCTGCTTCCTTTGTGTCCTGATCATTTACATGACTTAAACACAACAATGTGTTCCCTACTCAATAGCCCAAGACGCTTTGCCATAGCAACAGTTGCAGAATGTGGCCCAGCCTCCATGGTGTCCCTGTGACACAGAAAAGGTTCATGAAGAACCACTGTTTATGAATATGCTTAGAGGTTTCTTCTCTTAACTGTGCTTGCTTCAGACTGCACTGGGTTTAGGTTTTATTTATGGGGCCCACCTTTCCTCTGTTACACGATGAGGGGCTTTGCACAGAAGTTTGAAGAAGCACGGCTGAGGGGTCAGAGGGTGTGAATACATCCTTGGCTCTGATGTAAATGGAATTCCTGAGAACATTCTCAGAAAGCTATTAACATTGTTCAGGAAATCGTGTAAAACTCAGGAATGTAATATACATCCTGAAGTCATTGTGGGTTTCCTGGACGGTATGTAGTGAATGGCTTTTGTAGTGTTTGCACTCTGTGCTTCTTCCTATCACATCTCAACATGTGCCTCTACCACAAGACGCTTTGAAGAATCAGAAAGAAATGAATTGCACATTCAATGCTTGTATCCAAAGGACAGCACATATGCTATCAAATCTGCAACCAAACACCAATACTTTCTCTTTGCAGACTATTTGGGGGGCAAGATATAATATTCCTGTATTTTAAAAAGCTGTCCACTTCCTCTTTTTCATCCCGTTTAGAAGCAATAGTACCTATTTAAAGTGTAAATCTAATACAGTTGGTCTAGTTGAAAAATATTGCCACAAGCCATAGCAAAAAAGAAAAAAATTAACAACTGCTTGATAACAATTGATTATAGTTTGCTATGCATTGTACTAATGAGTTTTACTTTTAGGAAAGAATCAAAACACTTTTTAGTTTATTATTGAAGGGAAAGAAAAGGAAATTTTTGATTGTGATAGGTTTTATGCTCCTGATATGCCTTCTATATAGCACCTGTATGACATTGTCTTCTTATCTTTAATATCCGTCATTGATTTCCAGTTAGTGGTGATCTCTTAATATTGGAGCTCCCCATAGGGGTAGATGAGACCCCGAGCCTGTACACCTGACTCGATAGTAATCTATAAATTAATAATGAGCTTGTAATAAAATAGTCTAAGTGTTCCTGCTTCTTGGGGAGCAAAAGACCCCAGGGGTCATTAAGCAACAAAAGATCAAACTGGGCTCACCAGTGAAAAAACAATTAATTATGTATACACTCCAGTATTTGACATTGGTATCTTTTCAATAAGGAGATCTTTTGTCTGCTACATTGCTGGACTGATTTTTGCTCTTGAGAATCTCAGTTTAGTCACACCCTTGCTCCAGCCAACTGAAGATGCATAGTGAGCAATCAATTGTGGCCTATCACTGTCAAAACTTATGCACATACTGGCATAAAGAAAGTGATGTTAGCTGTTGCAGTTTTAAAGCAGCTGGATGACATATAGATAGTGGGCAGCTGCAGAATGGAATGCAAGGTACGTAGAAAAGCAGTCCCTACTTTCTCATTTCAGTCTGATAAAGACAAACTACATTATTTAGAACTGGGAAAAATCTCAAAGCACTTCTCCACAAAACACCAATGGAAAATTTTCAGGGACTCCATCAAGAAATAGCTGTCATTCTTGTGTTTTGTTTACTTTTCCATCCTCTAAAATGTTTTTGGAGCCCTATGGCAATGATGAGTTTTATTGTAGGCAGTTTGGGCCATTTATCACAGATGTTAAATTTCATATTGTGAGAATAAACAACAGCTTCTTAGGGTGGCTTCCTTATACCACTATAGCTATTCGAAGGACAGAGTAAACCCAGCTCTTTTTTGGTGAATCTGGGAGTGGGTGAAATAAAAATCTTCACTTTTGTATGTTCTGCAATTTTCAAGTCTCTTTTTAACAGTCAAAAGAACTGCCGTTTGAATGCTGTGGATTTGGTGGGCTGCTGCTCAACAATGAGTAAATTTCATTAAGCTGAGCCAAAGCTAATTTTGAAGCAGTTCTAAGACGTTTCCTATTAAGTAGAGAGGATTTGATTCCCTATCCTTCCTTTCATGCCTGAGGAATCTCAGACTCCTTGACAAAGCGATGACTGCAATACTGGCTGCAAGTAAAGGAAGCCTTATTCAAATGGTTACCAGTGTCCCTCCTTCAGTTGCCAAAGTTGCTATTTGTTTCCCTACAGAATTCATCATTCAGAACTATTAAGGATTTTTCCTGTCTTTGTTAGAATAGGTCATAGATCTGTGAGGAGGTCTTTCCCCAATCACTCTAGACCCAGATTGCTTACTCTTCCAAGAGATAGGGAATAAACTTGAATAATATTTAGTTTGAATGCACAAGTAATGACTCATAATTTTCTGGACCACACAGAATCTTTGTACAACTTTGGATGCAATCTCTTTTAGTAGCTGTTCCAAAAAAGTGTCTGAAGGCAATGTAAGGAGCCTATTTTAAGTCTGTAGTTTGACCTATAACTAAAAAGCAAGTATTTCATAAACGTTATATATTAATTAGAATACCATCTAGTTATGTATTTCCTTTTCCATTTTGTTTATACTTTTTTCAAATATTAGATTCCCGATTTCAGTTTCCCCTCCCTTCCCTGAAGCCTAGTCAGTCTCTCCCTCCACTTTCTTTCCCCCATATCCATCCCCATCCACATCTCAGAAAAGAGCAGATTTTTCTAGAAAAGATCATACCATGTCTGGACAAGGCAACCTAGTAGGAGGAAAAGGGTCCCAAAAGCCGGCAAAAGGGCCAGAAACAGTCCCTGTTCCCACTGTTAGGAACCCCACAAGGATAGCAATCTATACAACCATAACGTATATCCAGAAGGCCTATGTCACACCCATATAGGATCCCTGATCTCTGTAAGCCCCATTGAGTCTCTGTCGATTTATTCTGTGGACTATGTTCCTGTGGGGTCCCTGACCCCCCTGGTTCCTCCATTCTTTCCTCCTCCTCCCCCTCCTCCTCCTCCTCCCCTCCTCCTCTCCCCCTGCTCAGGACTTCCTGACCATTGCCTAACATTTGGCTGTGGGACAATGAGTCTGTTCCCATCTCATGGATGAAATTGCTCTGGTGTCTCAGATGACTGTTATTAGAGGCTCTGATCCCAGAACACTCTGCAGAAAGGACAAACTGTAGGTCGAGGATTTTGCAGATGGGTTGGTTTCTGAATCCCTCCACTTGATATTTCACCTGGTGACAGAGGAGGGCAGGTTCAGGCTACTTGCCTCCCCGCGCTCCCCATTAGTAGGAGTCTTAGCTAGTGTTACCCACATATTTCTTTGGCATGTCCATTGCACTAGGCTTCTACACCACCCTGAAAATCTCCCAAATTCCAGTTGTCTCTTCCAGTATCCTCTCCCTCCACTCCCTTTACCTGAGCTCTTCTGTTCCCTCTCATCTCTCATACCTGAGCCCCTCCACCAATGATATCTACTCTATTTCTTCTTCCCAGAGTGATCCTTGTGTTCTCCCTTAGGTCCTCCTTGTTCCTTAGCACCATTGGGTCTGTGGATGGTAGCATGATTATCCTTTCCAGCTAATATCCACTTATAAGCAAGCACATACCATGTTTGTCTTTCTGGGTCTGGGTTACCTTATTCAAAGTGAATATTTTTTTCTAGTTACATCTATTTGCCAGCAAATATCATAGTTTTAAACAGTTAAGAAATACAGGGCGGTAATGGGGGAGGGATGGGGAGGGGAACACCCATATAGAGGGAGAGGAGGAGGGGTTAGGGGGATGTTGGCCCGGAAACCGGGAAGGGGAATAACAATCGAAATGTAAATAAGAAATACTCAAGTTAATAAAGATAAAAAAAATTAAAAAAAAAAGAAATACATCATTGTGCAAATGTATCCCTTTTAAAAAATACACTCTTCAGTTGAGGGACATCTGAGTTGTTTCTAGTTTCTAGATATTATATATAAAGCTTCCATGAACGTAGTTAAACAAACATCATTGCGGTGGAATGCGGTGTCCTTTGATAAATGCCTGGGTCTTGAGGTAGAGCTATTCATAATTTGCTGAGAAACCACCAAATTGATTTCCAGAGTGTCTGTACATGCTTTCACTCTCACCAGCCAGAGAAGAGCTTTCCCCTTGCTCTGCATCCTCCGCAGCACGAGCTGCTACTTGAGTGTTTGATCTCAGCCATTCGGACAGGTATAAGATGGAATCTCAGCGCTGTTTGCTTTGCATTTCCCTGATGGCTAAGGATATTGACCATTTAAGTATTTCTCAGCCATTTGGCTTTCCTTTCCTGACTATTCTCTATTTAGATCTCTACCCCATTTTCAGTTGGATTATTTAGTGTGCTGCTGTGAAGTTTCGTTAGTTCCTTATTTATTTTGGATATTTGTCCTCTGTAAGACACAGAATTGGTGACGACCTTCCCATCCTCTGGGCTGCTGTTTTGTCCATTTGACTGTGTCCTTTGCCTTACAGAAGCTTTTCAGTTTTGCCTGGTCCCATTATTTCACTCTTGATCTTAGTGCCTGACCTATTGTTTCCTGTGCCAATGCACTCAAGGGTATTTCCATTTTTCTCATCTACTAGACTTATTGTATCTGGTTTTACATTGAGGTCTTTGATTTACTTGGACTCGAGTTTTGGAAAGGGTGATAGTTATGAATCTAGTTGTCTTCTTTTGCACATTGCTATCCAAGAAGACCAACATCATTTGTGAAGATGCTTTCTTCTATCCGTTACATATTTTTGGCTTCTTTATAAAAAATCAGGTGTTCAGGAGCGTATGTATGTACTGGGTTTTATTTGATTTGATCAGCATGTTTGTTTTTATGCCAACACCATATGCTTTTTATTACTATTTATCTGTTGTACAGCTTGAAATTAGACATGGTGATACGTCCAGATGTTCTCTTATTGTAAATTATTGTTTTAGCTGTCCTGAGATTTTTGCTTTTCCATATGAAGTTGAGTATTACTCCTTCAAGGTCTGAAAATAATTGTGTTGGAATTTTGATGGAGATTGCATTTAATCTGTACATTGGACTTGTCAGAATGGCCATTTTTAGTATTTTAATTTTACAGATCCATGAGCATGGGGGATCTTTTCATCTTCTGGTATCTTCTTCAATTTCCTTCATCAAAGACTTGACGTTTTTATCATACAGGTCTTTTGCCTGCTTGGTTAGAGTTATCTGAAAGTATTTTATAAATTTGTGGTTACTGAGAAGGGTGTTGTTTCTCTGATTTCCTTCTCAGCCCCTTTATGTCATTGTATAATCTTGTGTGCAGCCACTTCACTGAAGGTGTTTATCAGCAATAAGACGTCCCTGATAGAATTTTTTGAGACACTTATGTATAATATCATATCATCTGTGAATATACTTTGAATTGTTTCTTTTCAATTTGGATATCTAGTGATCACCTTTAGTTGTCTTATTGCTCGGGCTAGAACTTCAAGTACCGTATTATTTTCTGCCAATCTGTTTTACTTGTTTTAGAGCTTTCAGGAGTGCTGTTAAGTTAGTATTATAAGATCTCTCCAGTTTCTTTATGAAGGCACTTAGAGCTATGAACTCTCTGCTTAGCGTAGTTTTCATGGGTCTCATATGTTTGGATATGTTTGGATATGTACATTAATTTTCATTGAATTTGAGAAAGGCTTTAATTTTCTGTTGCGTTTCTGCACAGACCCAGTAGTCATTCAGTATAGAGCTGTTCAGTTGTAGGCTTTGTGTTATTTCCATTGTTGAAATCCAGCTTTAGTCCATGGTTTTCTGACAGGATACAGGATGCCATTCCAATTTTCTTATATCTTTTGAGACTTGCTTTGTGACTACATATGTGGTCAATTTTGAAGAATGTTCTCTGAGGTGCTAAGATGAAGATATATATATATATATATATATATATATATATATATATATATATATATATTCAGTGAGTGAAATTTTCTGTAAATATCTGTTAGATGCATTTGAGTTACAATATCTGTTAGCTCCATTATGTCTCTGTTCAGTTCTTGTCTAGATGACCCATCCACTGATGAGGATGGGGTACTGAAATCTCCCACTATCAGATGTGAGGGTTAATGTGTGATTAAAGCTTTAGTAATGTTTTATTTATGAATGTGGGTGCTGTTGCCTTGGGGTATAGATGTCAAATGTCATCTTTGTGGACTAGGAGGCTTCAGCTGGTCTTCAGGGATCTTGCCAAGCCTCTGATGGGGTAGAAAGTTTCCACCAGAGGTGTGGGCTGGGATATGGTGAGGATGAGAGGAGACGTAGTTGGAGTTATGTTGAGCAGGTGTTGGTTGGGTGAGGAGGCCATCTTACCTTGCATTCAGGATGCTGGTCTGTGCTTTGGTGAGATAGGAGGCTTCTGCCAGAGGTGTGGGCTTAGATATGGTTTCTGGTTATGTTTCAAAGTTACATACATGTTTACATAAATGACTATAACAGAGCAACATTCTCCAAAAGATTAAAATAAAAATTTGAAATAGCCTTAGAGTAGAAGAAATTAAATCCAAACAGCTTACTGTCCCGCGATTATTGGGGAAAATTATAGAGGCACATGTTGTGGATGAACCACATTGTGACCCCACATTATCTCTGTACTCATCACTGATTCAGTCATTACAAGGAAGAGTCCCTGAGGGAGAATTGGGCTCAGAAGCAGCTATTAACCTGTTCACCATCCTAAGTCTGGTTCTTATTTTTTTATTATGGTGCATGGGAATAGGACAGTGCAAGTGACATGATACTCATTTGAAAATGAGAGTATGTGCATTCAGGCTTTTCCTTCCTTCTTATGTGGGTTCTGGGGACTTAACTCATCAGGGTTTACTCAAAGTATTTTATCCTCTAAGCCACCTTAGTTGCCTTCAAGTGTGTTTATTTTTTCCCCTGTTGTCCTTGTAATGTGGTGTTTCCTACGAAGGTATATTGCATGAATTGAGAGATATGACTATCACTTTTTAAAGGATCTTTTACCAGTTCTCATATGAACAATAAATTACACTTTGCCCAAGTTCTCCTAGTACCATATTCTATTTCCCCCACAGTCCATATCTTCTAATATGTTATGGAATTGTGTGGTTTCTTGTTTCTGCAGTCTTTTCTTTTACCCCCTTTTCTTGCTATAGAAGCACATTGAAAGGAGAAGTTTAGTCTTTTTATTTCCTTCGTGTGTCCTGAGCATCTAGATTGTGCCTGGCGCATAACAGGTACTTAATAAATCTTTATCTTTTAAATTTTAAAATTACATTTACTTATTTTTGTGCATATCTATGTGCTTGCTACACTGTGCATCTGAAAGTGAGAGGACAACTTACTAGTGTCAGTCTTTCCTTCCACCATGTGAATCCCAGGGATTGAAATCAAGTTGTTAAACTTAGTGGTAAGTGCCTTTATCTGCTGAGACATCTGGCCAGACCTTGATAAATACTTTCTGGGTGGACTTTATGATTTAGGTGTCTTCTCTCTCCTATTCTCACTATTTGTCTTTACCTGGGCTTTCAACTGCTCTGTGAGTTTGGACAGTTTTCTACATTTTCCATTTGAAGTGCCATGCCAACCCTTGCTTACACAGAACTTCATATAGTTGTTCTTTTAGTGAGTATCTTAATGACTAAGGATAGACAAAAACTATTGGTATGGAGAAATTTTCTTTTTATGAAAATTATTTTCTCACCAGGCATGGTAACATGGGCAATATTTGGGAAATGGAGGCAAGAGTTATCAGCAGCTCAAAGCCAACCTGGCTAACATAGTAAGATCCTGTTTCTGGTAACCAAGAAGGATTTGCCTAGCATATACAAGCCCTAGGTTTGATCCAGGTCACTACCTCCCACAAATGCACATGTCTTCTCTAGTATTTGAATTCTCAAGGTCAAAAAATACAGGGATGTATATATTATGCAAAGATCATTGACATCTATTTATAGCTATAACTTCATTAATTTTTGATAAGATTATATAGTATAGTAATATATAGTTATATATATATATATATATATATATATATGGAGCAAGACAGAGAGAGAGAGAGAGAGAGAGAGAGAGAGAGAGACCCCAGTTAAAGATTTGTTTGACTTGACCTAGTTGAAATTACATCCTTGTCAGAAAGATATTTGCCATGAAGAACAATTTCCCTTTTTAATTTTTGATATTAAACATAGTTTTCATAAACATTTTTGATATTAAACATAGTTTCATAAACATTTAGTAAAAAAACATAGAAAAATGCATAATTATTTTTATTCAAATAAAATGCTTAGCAGGATCAAATTATATAATATAAAATTTTTTTATTAACTTGAGTATTTCTTATTTACATTTCGAATATTATTCCCTTTCCCAGTTTCCGGGCCAACATGACCCTAACCCTCCCCCTCCCCTTCTATATGGCTGTTCCCCTCCTCATCCTCCCCCATTACCGTCCTCCCCACAACAATCACGTTCACTGGGGGTTCAGTCTTAGCAGGACCAAGGGCTTCCCTTCCACTGGTGTTCTTACTAGGCTATTCATTGCTACCTGTGAGGTTGGAGCCCAGGGTCAGTCCATGTATAGTCTTTGGGTAGTGGCTTAGTCCCTGGAAGCTCTGGTTGGTTGGCATAGTTGTTCATATGGGGTCTCGAGACCCTTCAAGCTCTTCCAGTCCTTTCTCTGATTCCTTCAACAGGGGTCCCGTTCTCAGCTCAGTGGTTTGCTGCTGGCATTCGCCTCTGTATTTGCTGTATTCTGGCTGTGTCTCTCAGGAGAGATCTACATCCAGTTCCTGTCGGCCTGCACTTCTTTGCTTCATCCATCTTGTCTAATTGGGTGGCTGTATATGTATGGGCTACATGTGGGGCAGGCTCTGAATGGGTGTTCCTTCTGCCTCTTTTTAATTTTTGCCTCCTTATTCCCTGCCAAGGGTATTCTTGTTCCCCTTTTAAAGAAGGAGTGAAGCATTTGCATTTTGATCATCCCTCTTGAGTTTCATGTGTTCTGTGCATCTAGGGTAATTCAAGCATTTGGGCTAATAGCCACTTATCAATGAGTGCATACTATGTGTGTTTTTCTGTGATTAAGTTACCTCACACAGGATGATATTTTCCAGTTCCCTCCATTTGCCTACGAATTTCATAAAGTCATTGTTTTTAATAGCTGAGTAATATTCCATTGTGTAGATGTACCACATTTTCTGTATCCATTCCTTTGCTGAAGGGCACCTAGGTTCTTTCCAGCTTCTGGCTATTATAAATAAGGCTGCTATGAGCATAGTGGAGCACGTGTCTTTGTTATATGTTGGGACATATTTTGGGTATATGCCCAAGAGAGGTATAGCTGGGTCCTGAAGTAGATCAATGTCCAATTTTCTGAGGAACCTCCAGACTGATTTCCAGAATGGTTGTAGCAGTCTGCAATCCCACCAACAATGGAGGAGTGTTCCTCTTTCTCCACATTCTTGCCAGCATTTGCTGTCACCTGAGTATTTGATCTTAGCCATTCTCACTGCTGTGAGGTGAAATCTCAGGGTTGTTTTGATTTGCATTTCCCTTATGACTAAAGATGTTGAACATTTCTTTAGGTGTTTCTCAGCCATTCAGCATTCCTCAGCTGTGAATTCTTTGTTTAGTTCTGAATCCAATTTGTTAATAGGGTGAGTTGTCTCCCTGAAGTCTAACTTCTTGAGTTCTTTGTATATTTTGGATATAAGCCCTCTATCTGTTGTTGGATGGGTAAAGATCTTTTCCCAATCTGTTGGTTGCTGTTTTGTCCTAACCTCAGTGTCCTTTGCCTTACAGAAGCTTTGCAGTTTTATGAGATCCCATTTGTCGATTCTTGATCTTAGAGCATAAGCCATTGGTGTTTTGTTCAGGAAATTTTTTCCAGTGCCCATGTGTTCCAGATGCTTCCCTAGTTTTTCTTCTATTAGTTTGAGTGTATCTGGTTTGATGTGGAGGTCTTTGATCCACTTGGACTTAAGCTTTTTACATGGTGATAAGCATGGATCGATCTGCATTCTTCTACATGTTGACCTCCAGTTGAACCAGCACCATTTGCTGAAAATGCTATCTTTTTTCCATTGGATGGTTTTGGCTCCTTTGTCAAAAAACCAGTGACCTTAGGTGTGTGGGTTCATTTCTGGGTCTTCAATTCTATTCCATTGGTCTATCTGTCTGTCTCTGTACCAATAGCATGCAGTTATTTTATCACTATTGCTCTGTAATACTGCTTGAGTTCAGGGATAATGATTCCCCCTGAAGTCCTTTTATTGTTGAGGATAGTTTTAGCTATCCTGGGGTTTTTGTTATTCCAGATGAATTTGCAAATTGTTCTGTCTAACTCTTTGAAGAATTGGATTGGTATTTTGATGGGGATTGCATTGAATCTGTAGATATCTTTTGGTAAAATGGCCATTTTTACTCTATTAATCCTGCCAATCCATGAGCATGGGAGATCTTTCCATCTTCTGAAGTCTTCTTCAATTTCTTTCTTCAGAGTCTTGAAGTTCTTATTATACAGATCTTTTACTTGCTTGGTTAAAGTCACACCGAGGTACTTTATATTATTTGGGACTATTATGAAGGGTGTCGTTTCCCTAATTTCTTTCTCAGCTTGTTTCTCTTTTGTGTAGAGGATTTATTTGAGTTAATTTTATACCCAGCCACTTTGCTCAAGTTATTTATCAGCTTTAATAGTTCTCTGGTGGAACTTTTGGGATCACTTAAATATACTATCATATCATCTGCAAATAGTGATATTTTGACTTCTTCTTTTCCAATCTGTATCCACTTGACCTCCTTTTGTTGTCTGATTGCTCTGGCTAGAACTTCAAGAACTATATTGAATAACTAGGGAGAGAGTGGGCAGCCTTGTCTAGTCCCTGATTTTAGTGGGATTGCTTCAAATTTCTCTCCATTTAGTTTAATGTTAGCAACTGGTTTGCTGTATATGGCTTTTACTATGTTTAGGTATGGGCCTTGAATTCCTATTCTTTCCAGGACTTTTATCATGACGGGGTGTTGAATGTTGTCAAATGCTTTCTCAGCATCTAATGAAATGATCATGTGGTTTTGCTCTTTCAGTTTGTTTATATAATGGATCACGTTGATGGTTTTCCATATATTAACCATCCCTGCATGCCTGGGATGAAGCCTACTTGATCATGGTGGATGATTGTTTTGATGGGCTCTTGGATTCGGTTTGCCAGAATTTTATTGAGTATTTTTGCATTGATATTCATAAGGGAAATTGGTCTGAAGTTCTCTTTCTTTGTTGGGTCTTTGTGTGGGGTATAAGAGTAATTGTGGCTTCATAGAAGGAATCGTAGTGCTCCATCTGTTTCAATTTTGGTATAGTTTGGATAATATTGGCATGAGGTCTTCTATGAAGGTCTGATAGAATTCTGCACTGAACCCATCTGGACCTGGGCTCTTTTTTGGTTGGGAGACTTTTTAAATGACTGCTTTATTCCTTAGGAGTTATGGGGTTGTTTAAAAGTTCAGGTACTGCCTGTGAATGACCAACAGGATTAGAGAGCAGCTAAAACAGGGTGATTCAGGGGAGAGTGAGAGAATTCAGTCACAGCAGGGATAGCATCATAAAGCTTTGAAGTATTACAGGCACTTTGGATTTTCCTCTGTGAGGTGGGAGCCATTGAAGAGGTTTGAGTAAAGCTTCTAAGCAGGCTGGCAAGAGAGTCCAAGGGAAATACATGATAGAAGGCATACCACAGGAAGAAACAGCAATGATGCATAAGATTATGGTGGTCTGGATCAGTGCAGTTCCTCTATTCTTTACATTTTGTGAGAGCTGCCTATTCATTTTTTAACATAGTGTATACTAGAGGCTGGGAGGATGGCTCAGCCCATAAAGCACTGGGCAAGCATAGTAACGTGAATCCCCAGAAATGAAATGAATATGGCATAGAAGCATGCCTCTGTGATTCCAGTGCACAAACAGGGAGGTTAGAGACAGAGACAGAAGAATCTCTCCAAGTTTGCAGACCATATAGCCTGACAAATATAGCAGCAAGTCACCAAAATAGACCCTGTCTCCAAGTGGAAAGTGAGGACTGACACCCAAGATCCACTGGACCTTCAAATATGGTGGACTGCCCTCTCTCTCTCTCTGTCTCTCTCTCTGTCTCTCTCTCTCATTCTCTCTCTCTCTCTCTCTCTCTCTCTGTCTCTCTCTCTCTCTCTGTGTCTCTCTCTCACAGACACACACACACACACACACACACAGACACACACACACACACACACACACACACACACACACACTCAGCCACAAGTACATTCTGCTTCTGGTGGTGACTTTTTGTTTTTTTTTAAATCATCCAAAAAGTGTTCAAAAGCTACTATTTTTAATATTCTTTCAATGTTATTACCAGAATAATATATTCACAAACACCATTTCAAGTATGTCATAAGAACAAAATTCAAGAAAGCATACATGTCACTTTTATGGAGCTAAAATTAAAAATATCATTACCTATGTCAAGTCAATAGTAGTTCACTTTGCATGGCTTATATTTAAAATTATAATTACCTGAGCAATGCATAGTGGTGAACACCAGTAACCTTTGTAATTTGAAAGCTGAGGAAGGAAGAGCAAGAGTTCAATGCCAGCCTGAACTATACTGCTAGACCCATGTCAAAAAAGAAAAAACAACAACAATGAACAACAACAAAAAAAAAACAAAAAACAAAATAAAACTATATAATGCCGGCAGCAAGAAGTCCTTGAAAAAGGACTAGATTCTTCTGTGTCTTTTAGCTTGCTAATATAGAAATCACTTTTATGGATTTCGTTTTCAAAAAGGGAGAGATAAATATTGTGGCTCTATTATTGTGCCTGCTGGTAAAGGGAAGACATTACTCCTAATATAGTATGACTCACAAACGGACAACTATGCTGACATTAGTGGGTACCCACATTTGTGGTTAACTGCTCTTATCTTACATATTATGGAGCATTGCAAATGGAATTCTCCAACAGTTCCCCATAGTGTCACATTTTCTTTTAAGGCATGGCCCTATTATGGAGAATGGGTATGTAGAAACTGTATTAAAAGTTTCAGGAGCAGGTATGATGTCAAGGACACAAATGACAGGGGAATAAAGGCAAATAAAACATGACTTCATGAATGTTTTGATACATAATTTTCTTTCCATCAGGATGCTATTCTTTTTTGTAGATGTTTAAAGCTAAATGATCCCTGTTTACATGTACCTATTTAGATAGCTACAAGGTGATTTGACACCCTAGAAGAATTTTTACAGAGAGCTTGGAAAAATGTCACCAGACATTTTTTGAACCTATTTTCTGTGTTTGTTTAATGTAGGGATTGAACTGAGAGTCTTTTTAAAAAATATTATTTTGGGGGTTGGGGATTTAGCTCAGTGGTAGAGCACTTGCCTAGCAAGTGCAAGGCCCTGGGTTCGGTCCCCAGCTCCGAAAAAAAAAAAAAAACCAAAAAATATTATTTTATGTGTATAAGTGTTTTGTCCACATTTATGTCTATGCACCACATGTTTACCTGGTGTCTATGGGGGCTGGAAAGAGGGTCTGGAGTAACAGAAGGTTATGAGCCACCAGGTGGGTTCAGGTAAACACACCTGGGACCTCTGTAGGAACAATAAGTGCTCTTAAGCCCCTCTGAACTAGCTTTCTTAATTATTAATTTAAATATTCCCTTTTGAGTGGAAAACAGGAATCATACCTGAAAATATGAGTATATCTTTTAAGATATTTAATTAGTTGATTTATTTTCAATATATTTTAAATTAAAATATAATCAGATCACTCTGGCATGACTCTCCTTCCTCCAGCCCTTCCTATGTTTTCCCACTCCCTCTCAAACTGATGGGACCTTTCACTTGTTACCATTGCTACACATGTGCATGTGTGCAGGTTCACACACACGCATGCACACACACACACACACACACACACACACACACACACACACACACTACAGAGTCCATTTTTGCTGTTTATGTGTTTATGCTTTCACTTCACATTGGATAACCAATTATACAAATTGTCTTTACTCAGGTCTTATTTAAGCAGCCATGTCAGAACCACTCAGTTTTCAAGTGGTAGCCAATATGAAGATTTTGCTTTCATTCTAGCGTCATGACTAGGATTCAAATCTACTAATCTACAAGTATATGATACAGAAAAAGAAACATAGTATGAAATAACTGTAATAAAAGCCAATCCGGGTTAGGAACGTTGTTACTTTTTCCCATGCTTCTTTCAGAACTCAGTCAGTGAGATCAGAGCAACTACATGGTTTTGAATAATGATCTGCTTAGTTCCTAGCAAGGAAACAACCATTGCAGGGCTTAATGGACACATGGCACTATCTGACCTAGAAGTCATTTAATTGACACAAAATAATAATTATTGTTCTTACCATGCACTCATATAATTTTAGTGTGATAGAACATTGGATTCTAATTCTGTAGATACAGAAAGAAGAATAGATATGTTAAGGGTGTTTTCTCCTGAGTCATTCAATTACATCCTGTTACTCTCCCAAGAAATAAGTGTGCTTTTTCATCATTAAGTTTGGCTTTTACGAGAATAAACAAATATTTCAAAGTACCATAGTTTTGCTTTTTGATTATGTGTTGGAAGTAGGCTGGTTTGAACAACATAGACTTTCTTATTTAAAAAAAATTATCTGTCACACACAAAAGTCCAGAGTGAGTTGCAAGATTGATTAGTGCCTTACTTTAATAATGTCATTGAGAATGTTCATGCATTTCCAGCTTTTGCTTTGTTATCTTCAGTAAATCAACTGATATTAACAATTGGCTAGAAAATAGCTGTCTAGCTTTTACATTATTACCTCACTAACTACATCTGAGAGAAAGTAGGGTCACCGTCCCTACCTATTCTGTACATGTACTCCACTGCCAAATTTAATTTTAATCAGCTATCAGAATTTCTCCTAGAAACCTACAAACAGATTTTTTGTTTTATCTCATTGGTCAAAATTAATTCCCATACCAGTCCTTTAAATAATTGCTGGTAAAGTCAACAGTTCCCAAATTAGTCATTCACCAATAACATACACATGTTAATGACTTTGACAAGCTCCGCTCCCTGGTTATACTGTACCATAAGATACTCTAGAGAGCATCTATTTGAATTAAGAGATAATTTAAAAATGCTTTAAAAATGATCTTTCTCCCAAGAAGTGCATGCTGACAAGAGCCTAATATAGATGTCTCCTGAGAGGCTCAGTCAGAGGATAACAAATACAGAGGCAAATATTAGCAGCAAATGATTGAACTGAGAACAGGGTCCCCTTTGGAGGAATTAGAGAAAGGACTAAAAGAACTGAAGGGGTTTGCAACCCCATAAGAACAACAATACCAACCAACCAGAGCTTCCAGGGACTAAACCACTACCCAAAGACTATACATGGACTGACCCATGGCTCCAGCTGCATATGTAGCAGAGGATGGCCTTGTTGGGCACCAATGAGAGGAGAAGCCCTTGGTACTGCCAAGGCTGGAATCCCCAGTGTAAACAAATGTCAGGGGGAGCAGGAAAGGAGTAGTTAGAGAGGGGGAACACTCTCATAGAAGAATGGGGAGGGGAGGTTGGGGTTTATGGTCAGGAAACTGGTAAAGGGAATAACATTTGAAATGTAAATAAAAATATCCAATAAAAAAACAAATTTCAGCAATATATTAAAAAAATAATCTTCCTCAAGCCTCTAAATTTACAAATAGGTAAACTGAGTCTCAAACTAGTTAATTGACTTTTATGAGTTTATATAGTGGATAAGTGCAGAGATAAAAATGAAAGTGATTTTTGTGAGAGCCATTTCAATGTCAACCTATCTGCCATCACATTGTAGTCAATTGACTATTGACTACAATATGATGGTAGATATTCCTTACCTGGGTGTGTGCATGCATATGCTCACACGGAGGTCCAAGCATGCACATGCCAATGCATAGGAGGATGCTAGATATCTTTCTTTTGTAATTTTATTTTTTCTTGGATACATTATGTATTTACATTTCAAATGTTATCCCCATTCACCCCTCCCCCACACCTCCTTCCCCTGCTTCTATGAGGATGCTCCTACTACCACCCACCCACTCAAACCTCAATGCTCTAGCATTACCCTATGTTGGGGAAATGAGCCTTCACAGGACCAAGGACTTTTCCTCCTATTGATGCTGGACAATGCCATGCTCTGCTACATATGTGGGTGGAGTTATGGGTCCCTCCATGTGTACTCATTGGTTGGTGGTTTAGTCCCTGGGAGCTCTGGTGGGATATAGTTGGTTGATAATGTTGTTCTTTGTATGGTGTTGCAAACTCCTTCAGGTCCTTCAATCTTTTCTCTAACTCATCCATTGGGGTCCCCCTGTTTAGTCCAATGGTTAGCTGCAAGCATCCTCATCTGGATCAGTAGGGCTCTGGCACAGCCTCTCAGGAGTCACCCATATCTGGCTCCTATCAGCACACACTTCTTGGCACCAGCAATAGTAACTGGGTTTGGTGGCTGCATATGGGATGGATCCCCTGATGGGGTAGTCTCTAGACGAACTTTTCTTCAGTCCCAGCTCCACTCTTTGTCTCTTTATTTCTTCCTGTGAGTATTTTGTTCTCCCTTCTAAGAAGAACTGAAGCAACCACATTTTGATCTTCCTTCTTCTTGAGCTGAGTAGTACTCCATTGTGTAGATGTACCATATTTTCAGTATCCATTCCTCTGTTGGAGGACATCTGGTTGTTTCCAGCTTCTGGCCGTTATAAATAAGGCTGCTATGAAAAGAGTGAAACATGTGTCTTTGCTATACATTGGAGCATCTTTTGAGTTCTGACCCAATGTGGTATAGCTGGGGTCCTCAGGTATTACTATGTCCAATTTTCTGAGGAACCTCCTGACTGATTTCCAGAGTGGTTGTACCAGCTTGCAATCCCACCAACAATGGAGGAGTGTTCCTCTTTCTCCACATCCTGCCAGCATCTGTTGTCACCTGGGATTTTTGTCTTATTCATTCAGACTGTGTGAAGTGAATCTCAGGTTGTTTTAGTTTGCATTTTCATCAATTACTAAGGATGTTGAACATTTTTAGGTGATTTCAGCGAGTCTGTGTTCCTCACTTGAGAATTCTTTGATTAGCTCTGTACCCCATTTTTAAATAGTATTATTTGATTCTCTGGAAAATAACTTCTTGAGTTCTTTGTACATATTGGATATTAGCCCTTTATGGGATGTAGGATGGATAAAGATCTTTTTCCAATCTGTTGGTTGCCGTTTTATCCTAATGACAGTGTCCTTTGCCTTACAGAAGCTTTGCAATTTTATGAGGCCCATTTATCAAGTCTTGACTTTAGAGCATAAGCATTGGCATTCAGTTCAGGAAATTTCCCCTGTGCCTATTTCTTTGAGGCTCTTCCCCACTTTCTCTTCTATTATTTTCAGTGTATCTGGTATTATGTGGAAGTCTTTGATCCACTTGGACTTGAGCTTTCTACAAGGAGATAAAAATGGGTTAATTTGCATTCTTCCACATGTTGACCTCCAGTTGAACAGCATCATTTGTTGAAAATGCTATCTTTTTGTCCACTGGATAGTTTTAGCTCCTTTGTCAAAGATCAAGTGACCATATGGGTATGGGTTCATTTCTGGACCTTCAATTCTATTCCATTGGTCTACTTGCCTGTCTCTGTACCAATACCACACAGTTTTTTTTAAAATCACTATTGCTCTGTAATATAGATTGAAGTGAGTGATGGTGACTTCAGAATTTTTTTTATTGGTGAGAATATTTTCACTATTCTGGTTTTTGTTTGTTTGTTTTTTTTTTTACTTTCAAAATGAATTTGTAAATTTTTCTTTTTCTAATTTAAGTGAAGAATTGAATTGGAAATTTAATGGGGATTACACGGAATCTATAGATTGCTTCCAGCAAGATAGCCATTTTTACTATATTAATCCATGAGCATGTGAGGCCTTTCCATTTACTGAGATCTTCTTCAATTTCTTTCTTCAGAGACTTGACGTTCTTGTCATAAATATTTTTCACTTGATTCATTAGATTCACACCAATGTATTTTCTATTATGTCTGGCTATTATGAAGGGTGTCATATCACTAAATTCATTCTCAGCCTGTTAATCCTTTGAGTAGAGGAAGGCTATTGATTTCTTTGAGTTAATTTTATATTCAGCCATTTTGCTGAAGTTGTTTATCAGCTGCAGGAGATCTCTGGTGGAATATTTGTGGTCACTTAAGTATACTATCATATCATCTGCAAATAGTGATATTTTGACTTCTTTCTTTCCCATTTGTATCCCTTTGACCTCTTTTTTATGTCTAATTGCTCTGGCTATGACTTCAAATACTATATTGCATAGGGAAGGAGAGAGTGGGCAGCCTTGCCTAGTCCTCAATTTGAGTGGAATTGCTTCAAGTTTCTCTCAGTTTTGTTTGATGTTGGCTACTGGTTTGCTGTATATGGCTTTTACTATGTTTAGGTATGGGCCTTGAATTTCTGATCTTTCCAAAACTTTTATTATGAAAGGGTGTTGAATTTTGTCAAATGCTTTCTCAGCATCTAATGAGATGATCATGTGAGTTTTTTCTTTGAGTTTGTTTATATAGTGGATTCCATTGATGGATTTCTGTATATTGAACCATACCTGCATCCCTGGGTTGAAGCCTGTTTGATCATTGTGAATGATCATTTTGATGTGATCTTGGATTCGATTTGTGAGAATTTCATTGAGTACTTTTGCATCAATACTCACGAGGGAATTGTTCTGAAGTTCTCTTTCTTTGTAGGGTCTTTGTGTGGTTTAGGTAGAAGCAGTATTGTGGCTTCAAAGAATGAATTGGGTAGTGTGCCTACTGTTTCTATTTTTTTTTGAATAGTTTGAAGAATATTTGTAATTGGTCTTCTTGGAAGGTCTTATAGAATTCTGAAGTAAACCCATTTGGTCCTGGGTTTTTTGTTTTTTGTTTTTTGTTTTTTTTTTAATGTTGGGAGAATTTTAATGACTGCTTCTATTTCTTTAGGGGTTGTGGGACTGTTTACATGGTTTATCTGATCCTGATTTAACTGTGATACCTGGAATCTGTGTAGAAAATTGTACATTTCATACAGATTTTTCAGTTTTGTTGTGTATTGTGTTTTGTAGTGGGATCTGATAATATTTAAATTTCCTCAGTCTGTTGTTATCTCTCCCATTTCATTTCTGATTTTGTTAATTTTGGGACTGTCTCTGTGCCTTCTGGTTAGTCTGACTAAGGGTATACCTTTCATGTTGATTTTCTCAAAGAACCAGCTCCTGGTACTGTTGATTCTTTGTATAGTTCTTTTTGTTTCTACTTGGTTGGTTTCAGCTCTGAGTTTGATTATTTCTCACTGTCTACTCCTCTTGGGTGTATTTGCTTCTTTCTGTTCTAGAGCTTTCAGGTGTGCTGTAAAGCTGTTAGTGTATGCTCTCTCCAATTTCTTCATTGAGGCACTCAGAGCTATCCGTTTTCCTCTAAGCAGTACTTTCATTGTATCCCATAAGTTTGGGTATGTTGTGCCTTCATTTTTATGAAATTCTAAAGTCTTTAATGCAGTCTTTATTTCTTCCTTGACGAAGTGTAGAGCATAGCTCAGCTTCCATGTGTGTGGGGGCTTTCTGTTGTTTTTGTTGTTATTGAAGACCAGCCTTAGTCCATGGTGATCTGATAGGATGTATGGGATTATATCAGTCTCTTTGTATATATTGAGGCCTGTTTTGTGGATCAATTATATGATCAGTTTTAGAGAAGATACCATCAGGTGCTGAGAAGGTATATTCTTTTATTTTAGGATGGAATGTTCTATAGGTGTCTGTTAAATCCATTTGTTTCATAACTTATGTTCGTTTTACTGTGTCTCTGTTTAGTTTCTGTTTTCATGATCACTCCATTGATGAGAGTGGTGTGTTGAAATCTCGTACTATTACTGTGTGTGGTTCAATGTGTGCTTTGAGCTTTAGTTAGATTTCTTTTATGAATGTTGGTACACTTGCTTTTGGAGCGTAGATGTTCACAATCGAGAATTCATCTTGGTCTATTTTTCCTTTGACAAGTATAAAGTGTCCTTCCTTAACTTTTGTGAAAGTTTTTGATTGAAAGTTGATTTTATTCTATATTAGAATGGCTACTCCAGCATGTTTCTTGGGATCATTTGCTTGGAAAATTTTTGTTCCAGATTTTTACTATTAGGTAGTGTCTGTCTTTGTCACTGAGGTGCATTTCCTGTATGCAGCAAAATGCTAGTTCCTGTTTACATATACAGTCTGTCAGTCTATGTCTTTTTATTGGGAAATTAAGTCCATTGATGTTAATAGATATTAAGGAATAGTGATTGTTTCCCTTTATTTTTGTTGTTAGAGGTGGAATTATGTTTGTGTGTCTCTCTTCTTTTGGTTTTGTTACAAGGAGAATACTTTTTTGCTTTTTCTAGAGTGTAGTTTCCCTCCTTACGTTGGAATTTTTCATCTATTATCATTTGTTGGGTTGGATATGTAGAAAGATATTGTGTAAATTTGGTTTTGTCATAGAATATCTTGGTTTCTCCATCTATGTTATTTGGAGAATTTTTGGATATAGTAGCCTGGCACTGTGTTCCCCTTAGGGTCTGTATGACATCTGTCTAGGGTACTTCTAGCTTTCATAGTCTCTGTTGAGAAGTCTTGTGTAATTCTGATAAGTTGCTTTTATATGTTACTTGACCTTTTCCCTTACTGATTCTAATATTCTTTCTTTGTTTTATGTATTTGTTGTTTTGACTATTACGTCACAGAATGAATTTCTTTTCTGGTCCAATCTGTTTGGAGTTCTGTATGTTCATGGGCATCTCTTTCTTCAGGTTAGGAAAGTTTTATTCTTTAATTTTGTTAAAGATATTTACTTGCCCTTTAAGTTGGGAATTTCTGTTCTATTCTATACCTATTATTCTTAGGTTTTATCTTTTCATTCTGTACTTGATTTCCTGGGTGTTTTGGGTTAGGAGAGTTTTGCTTTTTGCATTTTCTTTGACTATTGTGTCAATTTTTATAGTATATTCTGCCCCTGAGATTTTCTCTTCAATCCCTTTTAGTCTGTTTTTGATCCTCATGTCTATGACTCCTGATCTCTTTCCTAGGTTTTCTATCTACAAGGTTATCTTTCTCTGTGATCCCTTTATTCTCTCTATTTCCATTATTAGATCCTGGATGGTTTTGTTCATTTTTTTACCTGTTTGGTTGTGTTTTCCTGTGATTCTTTAAGGAATTTTTGTGTTTCCTCTTTAAGGGCGTCTACTTGTTTACCTGTGTTCTCCTGTATTTCTTTAAGGGAGGAGAATTATTTATGTCCTTCTTAAAGTCCTCTATCATCATCATGAGATGTGATTTTCAATCCAAATCTTGCTTTTCTGGTGTGTTCAGATATCCAGTGTTTGCTCTGGTGGGAAAACTTAGTTCTGATGATGCCAAGTGATCTTGGTTTCTGTTGTTTAGGTTCATGTGCTTGCCTCTCTTGCCATCTGGTTTTCTCTGATGTTAGTTGGTCTTGCTGTCTCTGACTGGAGCTTGTCCCTCCTGTGGGCCTGTTAGCCTGTGATTTTAGGAGTGAGAAGGGTACTGACAGACCAGCTTTCAGTGGGCAGGTCTTGGGTCCAACAGCTGTGGGACAGCCTCAGCTCTGAGTACAGATGGAGACCAGAAGGCGAATCTTGATATCTTTCTTTATCACATTCTGGTGTGCCTTTTGAGACAGAGTCTCCTTGATGTGAACTTCACTGTTCCTGTTAAGCTGTCTGTGAGGTTGCAGGATATGCCTGCCACACCACCTGCTTCATGCTGGGACTTACTTGCACTTGCAGCTTTTCCTCTGAATACTGGGACTTGGAACTCAGACCCTTGTGCTTGCATACTAAGTGCTTTTACACACTGAGACATCGTCCCAGACCCTTTATATATTTTTATTATAGAAATTGTGGGGGTTTTGAGAAAGGGGGAATTTTATTGTGTTTTGAATGGTGTCAAAATAATGTGATATATACATATAAATGTATATGACATATACATATGTATGTATATATATATATACATACACATACGTACATTATTTTTTTAGGAGTAATACTTGAGAAAGTTCACATATTTTATAGAATGGTATACTAGACAAACAAAATATAAAAGCAAAAATTCAAATGGTAAATAAAAATATATGAGGAATGAAGACATAGATTTGTAGAGAATGTTTGCCAACATTTAAATGAGAATTCTGTTGTATACCTACTTTTGAAGGATTGTTCTTTCAACTAAAGTGTGTATGTGACCTAGAAAGGGCTAGAGAAATATTATTTCACCATTTAAACATTAAATCATATGTATAATTTATCAAGTAATACTATGTCAGGGTTTATAGTGAGTGAAGTCATCTCAAATTATTGATCTATTATTCTGTCTTCCAATTTAAAAATTCAACTTAATGTTAACTAAATATAGTGGTATTCCTATCACTGAAGGTAAAACCAAGACAAGCACAGCTAAGAAACAAAGGAAGAGAAAAGATTCTGCCTGAAACAGGTAAGGAGAGTATGAGAGATAATGTGATGTCCCTGAACAAAGGAGAATAGATTTCATTGAAGGACACAATAAATAATTGTAGGAAAATAATGTTTAGGTGGTACATATTCCTGAGCCTTGCATTAAGGAATACATTCCTGAGCAAGTTCTAGTTTGAAATCATAGTTAAGGAATGGAAGAAATCCACACATTTTGTAGCATATGCAACTTAAAAATCAAGGTACTAAATTTATGGGGGAAAACAAGAAACTGTGTTTTGGAAGTGTTCATTCTTGAGGTAAAGATAAGGGCAGAAGCACTTCTAGGCATGCCCAACTTTGTCTACATGCAAAAATATGAAAGGGTACTTGATGTTGCATTAATAGAGGCCTAATTTGCTTAGTGACTGACAAATTCATAAAGAGAAAATTAGAAAGATGCTGCCTTTCTTATTTCATTCATGAAATTTGAGACATCCTCACATTCTTAAGCATGTAGAATGACCTATGGAGCTAGGTATGATGGCACAGCCCCTGTAATCCTTGCACTCCTATAGCCAGAAGGCTTATTTCAAGGTCATCTTTATATACAAAGTTTGAAACCACATAATTTACCTGAAACCTTTGTCTCTATCAATAAAGAAATAAACAAAAAAGCCTCTATGGATAAATAAATGAGTTATGCTACTTTCCAAACAGCTTTTTTCAAAGAATTACAATATATTTTATTTTAGAGCAGTGGTCTGAATAACTTAATGCTGCAACACTTTAATACAATTTCTCATGTTGCAACGCCTCCCCCAACTTTAAAAATTATTCTTGTTGTTACTCATAACTGTCATTTTGCTACTGTTATAAATCATAATGTAAAATTTACATATGCAGGATATTCGATATGTGACCCACTGGGGCCAAGTGACCTACAGGTTAAGTTTTGTGAAGGTGCTATCATTTGTTGCGAAATCTTTGCTTATTAACCAATTTAATTGACAAAAAAATACTTTCCCGCCTCATAACTTTTTTAGAAGAATGGAACACTTTCTTGATAACTCTCAAATATGCACTTTTCTAAATTTTTTTCCCTGAGTTTTTTAAAACTTCCGTTTTGAGTAGAAACTGGGTTAAATGCATTCCCCTAAATATTTCCTCAACATTAGGGAAATGTGGAAAGAGGACAGCATTTAAGTATATCTGCTTTAAATTACTCTTGTTAAATTTTCTTTCCATTCTATTAGCATGTTGTGTTATAGTTAAATATTCCTGGGACTATATCAGACCTTATACACACTGGCCCTCGAAGTCAGTCAAAAGTTGGAAGTAATTTTCAGATCCTGGACCATTCAGCCCATCCCAGCTTCTTTATTAAGGACCACTTTCAGCAGATTTGAACTTTACAGCAAACAATTGTAGACCCATCATAATTTGAGCAGGGAAAGGATGAGACTGTCTGGTACAGAATAGAAACTTGTCTTTAGCTTGACATGCACATAACCTCCTAGCAGATCCTGAAGAAAACTGTCTTGGAGGAACATTGCAGGCAAAGTGGTCTTATGGAGGAGCATCCCATGTTTTGGGATTCTGAATATTAAATCAAACACAACCGAAAAAGCAGCTAAAGAACAATATCAAATTGCATGCCCTGCCCCACCCCCCAGTAGCTAAGGTTCATCTCAGGGAGTGTTCTGGGGAACTTAGAAGAATGAGTCTCTAAATTTCCCTGTTGTGAGAGATAACAAGGTCCCATTCCTTGACAGTAATGGCTCCATGAGAATCAACTCCATATGTTTTTGTGTTGTGAATCCAGGACTGCTTAAAGATGATTCCCATTTTGCCTGAAAAGCCTGAAATGAGAAGTCCATACATACATAGAGGTTAGAGTGTAAAGCATCCAAGTTAACCAAGGAAATGCATTGAAACCCAGGTCTAAAAAATGATGACTGCAATGTATAGCAGAAAGGATCTTTGATGTCCTAGACAGCATCTGTTCTATACCAAAACCCCAGTCACTATTAGGGTTTACCACTAACAGAGTAAAGTCTTGTGAGAGTTCAGGGTTATCCCAGACCACAAAGTTTTTTGCAGGTAAAGAGAATGGAAGCTAGCCATTCTGATTGATTCCCAATTTTGAACTTGTACTTTTTACTGCCTCTGTCAAAGGTATATGTTTACATAGGTACCAAATCAAGGAAAAAGTAAGGTACCATGTTTTTATTGTACCATAAAGTCTGGGCAGAACTTGCATTATCATGGCTTGGCGAGAAAGCAATGACAGGGAGGCAAAAGCATGAGAAAACAATATTGATAATGAAAAGAATGACTGCATGTTAGAAGCTTCAAGAGTTTAATGAAATGGGGCTTTGATGCATGTCTTAGACTCTGTAATTTAGGCTTTCACTTTCTCTGTTTTGAAAAGGGTACAGTTTTTTGCCATAAAGTTTGGAAGCTGAGTAATTGTCATCAAGGAAAACTTTAGAACCTGGTTTTTCTCTACAAATATTTGAGGCACTGAGGAATGCTAGAGAATGGATCAAATTTAATGGGCCTTTGTATTGCCACTGAAGGCTTATATGTAGGGGTTTTATGGTCACACCAAAGCCAATTGTCCACACTTTTCTCATGTAGGGAAAAATAGGGAAATGATTTTGCAAAAGGAGAAAGGATGGTCTCTTTGAACTTAAGTATCACATTTCTGGAATTTTTCAGAAATGGGTTCATTTTGTCAATATTCTTCAGTGCAATTTAAAGGGCACTATTTTTTCTCAGGAGGGAGCGACAGAGCCTCACTTTGTAGTCCAGACTGAACTCAAACTCATGGCAAACTTCTGTTTCAGCCACACAAGTATTGGGACTACATAAGCTTACACCCTGTCCAGAAATATTTTAAGGAGTTAGTAAGATGCACAGATAGGCCCAGTGAAGAATAAACAATAATGTTTTTGTGCCAAGAGAACCCTCGCTATTATTTCCCTGAATTTTAGTCACTTATATTATTTTTTCCATTTTTGTTTTTCAAACAGAAAATATTTTTGATCTATGAGGAATTCTACATCTAGAGAAAGCAGTGGTGTATATCAACTTAGATGTCACTGTTCTGCCATGAACAGAGTTGCCATGACCCATCCATTTGCTAAAGATTGAGGTACAGTGCTGCTGGTATGTTATTCTTGATTCTAATTCCAAGTAACTTGGTCACCCTGCTTCCCAACATTAAATAGGAGCCCAGGTTGCCCAAATACTAACATTTTCCTAAACTAGGATACTTTTCTTGGCGAATGAGCACTAACTTTAAGACTCGAAAAAACTGTCAAGAGACTACTAAGACGCATTGATCCAATTCAAGTGCCATTCTATCAGAATTCCATCAGTTCTGGCAACCTTGCAATGGTTTATTACTTATACCAAATTCGATGAACTTATTGAAATCAATTTTAAAACATATATTTATGTGTTCACAAACTTATCTTCCCCAGTTCGAAACCCAGAAGTCTTCTCAGGAAGTCTTATGTTTGCCACCACTAAAACAGGGTGGAAGATTGAGTACTGCCTAAACACTACAGTTGACACAGATGAGATGGTAAAATTACGAACATCTCAATGGAAACATCAGTAGGAATTTGTGGTTCTCTGTACTAAACAGATGTTCTCCAGCTGGGAGAGTGCTGTAACAAAAAAAATTCCAAATCCTACTAATGGACAGCCCTAACACAGCCTAAGGATTTCCCAAACATTATATTGTTAAAAGTTCTCAGAGCTAAAAATTAAAACCCAAGTGTCAGTCACTCCTACTTGACCATCTATTTGA